>NC_050176.1:36450908-36530908 GCF_008315115.2 Sander lucioperca
TTGAGCTGATCTACTGTATATTTGAAGTTAACTGCAGCTTACTAATTGCTAATAGTTGCTAACTGAGCCTTCAGTTCCCGTTCTCTCCGTAACCATACCCATCAACTGTAACATTATTTATGCACTAAAGCCCGAATAAAACCCAGCATTTTATTGTTTGCTGTAAACGTTTTAAACTACAATCCAGAGTTGTTAGAATTACAGAAATCTGTTCAGGTGAGATCTTAATGAGTGCAACACGGACATGTAACGTTATAGTAGGCTACAAAACAGCCTGTTTAATGTTAAGGCTCCCCAAAACACGGATTAAAGCACTATTCGCACAGTATTAATATCATCTGTTGACCTCGTGTAATTTAGAAATTACCCTCCCACATCTGAGTTTTGTGTGGCGCATTCGCATGGGATAAGCTAAGCCCGTTTTTACTTGAATTTACTGACATATCTGTACCCCGAGAGTTGGCTACCCGAAGGAGGATGGCCAGGATGAGGCCACCGCACTGCACTTGGGTCGGGGTTCCGTATCGAATTGTGCCATGTCCGGTAGAGGTTACCAAAGGCGCATCCCCTATCCCTGCCGCGGCAGCACCCACACAGCATCACTGTCAGCCCTTGGACGAAGCCGTGGGGAGCACATTGACTCGGGGACGGAGGTCTCTGGTCGGGCAGTGGTCCAGACTACGTTGGCCATGATAGGTGGCGTCCGCAGCCATCCCATATTCATTTTTGCTAGAGGGATAAAAAGGCACATAGGAAACAAAAACCTTTAAAAATGATAAAGGACAGAAGAAATCACATTCGCATGGGGCTCATATTATCACAGGACCTAATATGGTAGGTCATTTGCGGGGGAATTTTTACTTGACAAATTACAGACATGGCCGTATGGCCGATTCTTAATTATTATAAATGAATAGAGGTCACCAGGTAAAACTAATCCCGTGCAAATAGGGCTTAAAACACTTTAAAAAACGAACAATGATCTGTAACAAACCAAATGAACAAGAGTTAACTTGGATAGCCTTAAGTGTAATAAGATTTAACAGGAGTTAAAGTGTTAAGATTTATAATAACGTGTAACTTTCTGTATGGATCATAGTATAGTTTTAACATTGAGTTGAACCATAAAATGTATTTGACAAACAACTAGATGTAATTGATAAAGCACATCATAGGCTACACTTCATCTGTATCATCTTCTAGTCTGGTTTGTTTCATATGTAAATAGTTATTTCTTTATAAATTATCTTACATAGTCATTTGAAAAAAAAAGAGTTCATAAACCTTTGTTTGACTAGTTTATAACTGAACCCAGCCATCACACGCCGTGCTGTCACATCCTGCACCACCCACCACCAAAAGTAAATTCTCACGAAACACTAGAAACACACACACACAAAAAACACACAAACACACACACACACACACACACACACACACACACACACACACACACATACACACACACTTGCTTGTTTTGCCTTTGGTTTGTAGTTGTTGGATAATGGATTGATTGAAGAATTTTTGAAGAATGTTCGGTATTGCTGAAACTAAATCACTTCTATTATACCTTTTTAAAGCTCAGTTGTCTGTGATTATTTGTGTATGTGTTGTAATAACACGTGTGAGATTTTTAGGAGAACACCCCCTTTCGAGACTGTATCCACAGTTCAGTTATTGGCACTTCAGGGTGGTGCCCTGTTTATTATTTATTTTATTTAATGAAGTTATCAATATTCATAACTTTATTAATATTGTTAAAATACCTTTGATAATTGCTAATAACTGAACCTGTGCCTCCTAAATCCCAACATAGTACTTTACGGAAACTCCTTCCTGAAGTACCAGATGGCAGGGTTTTTTCCACACATGGCAGTGCATCAGAGTACTGAAGTACTGAAGAGGACAGGCTCGGTGGTAGGACATCTGCAAAAATCTTCCCTTCCAGGGATTTTCATTTGATTTCATTGTCCACACCGGGTAACCACAGCAATGTTGATGTTCATAGTTGTGTCTAGGCAACTGGAATCACATTGTAAAGCTCAGGGAGAGATTGTGCTTGGCAGAACATTGAAAAACTCAATGGGGACTTAAAGTGGAAGACAATCTATGATCTTTGGTGACAATTCATGTGTTTTGTACACCCTACCTCTTCTGTACAACATGTTAGTCTGGCAGTAAAAGGTCATTTTACAACCCGCATTGAGATCAAGTTGCAACTTTTGGGTCTGAAAAGCGAAGCCAATGCGGAAGTGCCTTAAACTGCATTCTCTCCAACAGGGGACGACTCCACTGGCTCCAAAAAAAAGTCTATGAGAAAATTAGCCTTCTTCTCATTTGATTTATTACCTCAGTAAACATTTTCATAATGAGTTTATGGTCTCAATCACTAGTTTCATGTCTTCTTCAATACAGCATGATGTTCATTTAGTAAATGATGGTCCCATTTATTTTAAAACAGACGATAAAGCAGGGGATGCTTTAGGACCTGTCCATCAGGACAGAGGCTTAGCAATGCTAACCATGCTAACACTGTGGACTTTAAAAATAGACCTCAACCTGTTTTTGAGCTGCTGTCCATGTTTTCATTTTAAACTTTGAGTTTTCACTTCATTAAAGTTGATTGGACCATTTTGGGAGCTAAAAATATGTCAGTGTTCGGAGCACCTTGTCAACCAAAGATAGCTATCTAGCGCTAGTGTTAGCTAGTAACTTAAAGTCTGCACAGAAAGTCTGCTGAGTTTCTGTGCTGCCATACATGCAAATGAACTGTATAAAGCCAGTACCTGGAGTTCTGCATTTACCAGCCGGTGACTTCCCCTCTTTAGTGTTTAGCTTAGCGCAGGTACATTAAAACTATTCACAACTTGCTTAGACGCAAAAGACGCTGCCCTTTTGTCCAAATATGGTCACTTCTGGCTCCAAAATACCAAAATGGCAATGGCCAAAATGCAAACTTGAGGCTTCAAAAGAGCAGTCCACAACCCATTGGGTGACATCACCGATGCTACGTCTGTTATTTTTACAGTCTATGGTTGGGATCAAATGTGGGATCATATCGGGACCTACTTTGTAGGAGACAGGATTAATCATAATGTGGTGTTTTAACCTGCAATCATTGATCTTTGGGTCATTTAGGGGCAGGTAACAGGGTTGATGAGAGTGCTGAGACTGAATCAAACAGAAAGTTGCATGATGTAAAACCAAATCAGTGAGTGGAAAGATGCAAAAGGCTTGATAGAACTGAGAGGAACTGTAGAGTCGAATGATAATTCTGTGTGGGTTAGTCACTACAAGTGAGCCTTTTCACATTACATATCTGATTTATTGTTCATATGAAAACATTGTTTAGAGTAGCTTTAAGTTTCCTCTACAATGTATTAGCAAATTAAAAAGTCTTGCACATGAATGTATTTCCTACTGAGATCGTTTAAAAACCATCTTAGTGCTCATGTTTCTACACTTAGAGACACTTCAGTCCACTTCACCTTCATGTCGTGTGTGAGATTTTCCATCTGAGTTCAGAAACGGTTTGTGTCTCAGGGATGAATTCTTACATTTGGTTTTCCCTCCAGGACCCTTTAAAGTATACAACGTACTGGCCAAGCTGGGATGACAAAACCTTGCTCCAAGTGAAATATTACTGTTATCTTTGAAATTCAATGATGATGGGAGTGATGATGGTTTTTAACAGGGAGCTGTAGCTCGCCAGAAAGTTACAACCTTCATGTAATCTGCAGATTCACCCTTCACTCTGTAGACAGATAGATGTGGTGAAATACCCGTCACAATGCCAGCATATCTCCCTCGCCCTCAGCGGTGTTACATTGCTCCATCACTTTTGCTTCATCACAAGGAAGATGACGAGGAATAGAGCAATACCAATGCTCTTTGTCTCTTACTTTAGCCTTAGACCCAGTCACCACATAATCTCTCATTTTAGTTTCTATTTATTCTCTACACAACTGCTTCACCCCCTCTCTCTCTCTCTCTCTCTCTCTCTCTCTCTCTCTCTCTCTCTCTCTCTCTCTCTGTCTGTCTGTCTTTATCTCTTGCCCATATTTCACAACCCCCTGGAGTCTGCAGAAGAATGTATGTGTAATTAGCAGTTATTTCGAAGGAATGTTCTGTGATTTCTCTGTGGACCGTCCAGCTCAGTCTCACTGCCCTGCCTGAGTGTTGAGATACGTGTCCATCGGCTCTAAATGCCAACCATGTCAACTATAAATATCACTCTAAAAATGTACAGTGTTTTTTCAGATTCAAAGACAAAGACACACAGTATGCTTCTGTTAAGCATCTGTTTGCCTTCCTTATGCTGTGTTCACACCGCCTGTGTTTCGCGCAGATTGCGCAGCGTGATTACCGTATTGGTCCGAGGTAGGCTGTTGTTTTTAACATCTTTTAAATAAAATAATATTTTCAATATGTTTTTAGATGAAAGTGTCACATTTAAATTAACAGTTTCCAAGGCCTTCAGCTGAATGACTGCTCTGGTAATGCGCATCCCATCATTCCATTTTTCAGTCACGTAATCACACACTCTCCTGTCAATCTCTTGGAAGCGGCTGCTTTGAGGACCACGGTAAGATTTTCTCTGGCTGTTTGCTCTGGCTATTTTTATTCCATCTCCATGACAACGCCTCAATGTACTTCCGTTCTAACTTCTGACTTTTAGGCTTTTTTGTAGCTGGATATATCATTTGTTGCGTCTAAATATGAACGTGGATACAGTTACACTTCTAGTGATGAATCGGCGAAAACATGTTTTATTTAGCTGATTCACTGCTTGGTTCCAACGCCGCTGGGCGCTCTCTCTCTTCAGTCTCTCTCTATCTCGCTTGATCACATAACGTTACCGTGCTTTCGGGCGGTCGTTGAGGCTCCGTCTAAAACTCTGCCATTTCAACCAGCTGTTTGTAACATTAAAATCAAATGGATTGTGGATAATTTAATTTCTGTAGTTTATAGCTGACTTTACCAGCTGACTTCTCTATTGGCTGTTGAAACAGGTGACATCCCTTATGTTAAAACCAGCTTTGAGTCCAGCTGAGACTTTGTTCGAGACGATCGCTGTGTCTCTCCATGTTTCAGGCCCTGGCACTAGCTAGCTGTGAGGGATGGTGACTCGCTTCAGTTAGGAGGGCAACATGCGTTTTACTCATTTTGTGTTGTTGGCGACATCTGTTGTTGTGGTTGTATTAACATAAAAAAGTCTAGACCCCAAATATAAGATGACCCCACTTTTTCAGGGAAAAAAAACGTCTTACCAATACATACATACAAAGTCAATGCAAAGACGTGAAAAGACGCCTGGCGAAGCGAATGATGGCAATGGTGTCCATTGCGCCATTCTCGTTTCTGCACAAGTTCAAATATTTCAACTGGAGTGTGACACAACATTAAAGTTTCTGGTTCAAAAGAAAATATTAGAATTTCCAAAAAGCTAGCTATCCAAAAAGCCCTTTCAAAGATGGACACGGAGATTAACAGGTGAAGGCTTTGGTGGTGGTTTGAGTATGATTTGAGTTTGATGTAAGAGTGTTGTGAATTGGTAAGGGTACAGATTCAGTTATTATTTATCAAAGATTTTTTATCAATATTAATAAAGTTATGAATACGTGTATTTATAACTTTACCAAATTGACAAACAATCAAAACGGGGCACCACCCTGGAATCAGGGACCAATAACTGAACTGTGAAACAGTCTCATAGGTGGTGTTTCCTTTAAAATACAGATCTTAATTAATTTGATTAATTTTGGAAAGGAACAAAAGAAGGGTGAAATTCGAATGCTGACCTGCTGTTATTACAATAGATACACAATAATCACAAACAATTGCTCTTTAAAGTATTATAGAATTTATTTAACTTCCAAATTATTAATTGTCAATCAATAGTTCTTCAATAAATAAACCTATATACTTGTTACAAACTACAACAAAAGCAAAACAACAGACATGTAGCAGACGTGTGTGTGCGTGCGTGCATGTGTGTGTGTGTGTGTGTGTGTGTGTGTGTGTGTGTGTGTGTGTCTACAAGACTACAAAAATGGCTACTCCTGGTAGCTGATAATGGCGGGGAACACTGTGATTTTTCAACACGTGTTACAGAAAAAGGAGATACACAAACAGGCTATTTAACCGCAAGATGGTGGGTAGTGGAGCTGGGTTGCAGCGCCACGTGGCTATGGGCTAGCCGTTACCTGTTTAACGCACGTGTATGCGCGTCTGTGTGTGTGTTAGGTTCGTGTTTAAAAGAGGAAAGGAGAGCACATTTTAGAGAAAGAAAAAAGAGCACTTGGAGTCTTGATTTTCGAGGTTCTGACCATAATCACTCCTTGTTTACTCAGGACTCTGGCCTGACTGACGTCATAGCAGAGGTCTGAGAGTTTGTCTAACTAGGGGAATGTTATTTCATGCCTCTGGTGAGCTAAACAGCTGACTCTGTGCAGCGACAATAAATTGTTTGCCTACACAGGGGCACGAGGTGACTGTCTTGTCATGCCGCGGTCCCTGTGGTTGGACTGGCGAACGGAGGATTTATTCTCTCGCTTGTACAATAACTAAGCTCCGCTGCGGGAGCAGTGTAGCATTTTCAGTCCCAAATCAGATTAATAATCAAACGCGCACCAGTAGCACTTATTAATCAAATCACATTCAATGTTGTAACCAAGTTGCAGCATTAGCATTACTGACATCCAGACATGTATAAAATACTAGAGACCCAGACTAAGCTCTATCAAAAAAGTGACTTGAGTAGAAGTTGAAGTGCTCTTTAAGCACCACACTTAAGTGGAAGTACTAAAGTATTCAACATTTTTTGTACTTAAGTATTGCATTTAAAATTTACTACTAATCATGTTGTTTATATTATTTCAAATGTTTAGCTTAAAAGACACTCACAATTCCTTTGGCTGTAGCAGCAGTACAAGGACAGGAATGTAGTTAGCTAGCGCTTACTGATAGCTCAAGCTTGTGTGCCATTTGTGTATTATATTTGGAACTTACCTTGATATGTTTCTTCAAATTCAACAGTGAATTTTTGAAGGCCATTATTTTGCAATCTTTCGGGAGGAAGAGTAGGCACTTCATTCTATATGAATTGTCTTTAACTCCGACAAATGAAAACATGGACTCTAAGTAGGGCCAGGGGTGGTCTCCTTCCTCACCCTCACCACCAAGATCACTCGAAGTTGAAGGTCTTGAAGGTGGTGTTTCTGGTTCTACAAACAAAGGAGGAGATAAAAATAATACTCCAGTAGAGTACAGATACAGCCTTTTAGTACTTAAGTACAGTAGTGAAGTAGTTCTGCTTCGTTACTATACATCTCTGCTGACATCAATAAACACACGTATTTCTCTGGAAATAAGGCTTTCATGACAACTCCTGCCATAACTTCGATCTAAATAGTTAAACTATACAGATATATTTCTCCTGCATGGTGTCACACAACAAACTCCACATGTATGGCATACTCCACCCACAACAGTTGTTTGGACCAGGAAGAGCACGTCCGGGAGACCAGGCAGCGAAGACCCGTCTCCATCTCCTGGTTGAGTCTCTCCGTCTGTCCATTAGACTACAGGTGGTACCTGGAAGACAAACTGACGGTGGCCCCAATTAACGCGCAGAAAGCCCTCCAAAACTGCGAGACGAACTGGGGACCTCGATCCGACACTACGTCCGTAGACAATCCATGCAGCCTGAAAACATGGGACAGCATAACCTCTGCCGTCTCCTTAGCAGAGGGTCATTTAGGCAGAGGAATAAAATGCACCATTTTGGAAAATCTGTTGTTAGTAGGAACCTCAGGAGACAGATCTGGGTCAAAAAGGCGTGACAAGGCATTGGGTTTTACATTTTTAGAGCCAGGATGGTAGGACAGGGTAAAGTTAAATCTGTTAAAGAATAAGGCCCATCTCGCCTGACGTGAGTTGAGTCTCTTGGCAGGTACTCCAAATTCTTGTGGTCCGTCCACACCAGAAACAGCTGCTCCGCCCCCTCAAGCCCGTGACGCCACTCCTCCAAAGCCACCTTAACCGCCAGCAGCTCCCTGTTTCCAACGTCGTAGTTCCTCTCTGCACCTTGACAGCTTGCGGGACAGGAAGGCACATGGGTGAAGCCTCTCATCCTGTGAGGCACGTTGAGACAGGATGGCCCCAACACCCACATCGGAGGCGTCGACCTCCACCACGAACTGACGTTGCGGGTCCGGAAGGACCAGCACTGGAGCAGTAGAGAAACTTTTCTTCAGACAAGCAAAGGCTTGCTCTGCTGATGGAGACCAATTTTCATTTTCCCTTCAGTACTACGTCTGGGTTCGCGGTATAGTCTTGGGTTTTCTCCAGCCAAATTTTTGGCGGTCCAATCTGCGAACAGAGGGAGTGGCTGAGAACGATGACGTTGAGGCCGTGCGCTAGAGTTGTAGTTCCGTAATGGTGGCGGAGAAAGCCTTTCGGTCCGTTGTAGCAACGCTGCCGAATATCCAGAAGTTAAAGCAGAGCAAGAACAACCTTTGCTGAGTTTTGTTGGTGGCCATGATGTTGTGGCCCTCCTCCCCACGGGGTTCGGGAAAAGTTTGATTTTCCAGCTCGCTCCGTTAGTGGTGAAGGAGTTGGCTAAGGCTAATGCTAGCGATGCTAATGCTACATATAAGCCTAAGTCTCCCCCCTTGTTGCACATGCGCATGACATACGTCATGACCAAACGTTAGCGATTGGTTATAGCAGATCCAGAGTGGCTCTGGGCAGATCCAATAGTTTTAAACTTCAACAATGTACCCGCCTTCAAGGAAGGTGCTGCTCTCACTGCCTCGGAGTCGGCTGAGTCCATTGTGGCCAGATTGTATAGTCACAGTACAACGACGGACCCAAAAGCACGACTCAGAGCAGGGAGTACAAAGCTTTATTGTCCCGAGAACAATCCAGGCAAAGGTACAAAATTGGCAGGCAGTAAACGTAGTTGGAATACAAGCTAGAGGTCTAAGAAACACTGGGAAAACAAGCACCAGGAAAAAACGCTGGAGTGTGAGACACACAAGGTACTACAACAATCTGGCAACTGAAAAATGACACAAGGTGAGTATATATACACTGTGACCAGGGAAGACGACTACAGGGCTCACGTCTAAATGCATTTATCTCATTATTTGACACTTACCGTTTAACATGACTATACAACCATATAACAACATCTATAGGTCAGAAAATATCTCTCCGTCGCTACCGACAGCCTCTAAGCACATGCAAATAATTGCGTGATGATGACACTAATATGCAAATGAGTGTATGATGTCATCTGCACCTAGTGCTATAAAAAGCCAGGGAAATCCCTGCACAAATCCTGGAGGGACTGATAAATAAACATAACAATGTACTCAGTTCTGCATTTCTGCTGATTTTAGTATACCTTTAAAATAAATCAAATTGCTTGTTGAATTTAAAACAAATAAAAGTACATCACTTCTGACATTCTTTTATTGAACAAATTGAACACTGAAGGAGGTCATACAGTGGTGGGTCTCCTGCTCATTAAACCTGGACAGGAGTGTGTGTGTTCATCTCTAATCGCTGCTGATCATTCACAGAAAAGGACTGATCCTGGTTTTAATATCATTTCAGAAAGCTAAGTTGTAATTTGACATGTAGACTCCGACCTCGTCACTCCCTGCAAAGCTCAGCACGGCACACAGGGAGGATGGAATTGTGGGTTGGGCCCGACCGTACTGGGCCCGCCCACTGGTACAACTGGAAGACGGAGATCATTTTAAAATGAAAATATATTAGTGTGCATGTAGCCTCTGCTGAACCCTGAATCCTGAACCATCCTGAACGTCTTCCACTGAACCAGACTGTTCGTCACATGCTAGCGTTGATTGGTACAAAACAACAGCTGAGTTTTTTGTATCACTTATACATGGCATGTTGTTACCATGGCATGTTGTTACTGCTCAGCTATATGGAGTTAATAGGGCTGTGACGAGACAAGACACCAGATTGGGTTCACGAGAATGAGACAAGACAAGATTTTAACACTATTTTAAAGAAAACTTCAACAAAGAAATATGACTTATTTAATTGAAAGTCACAAAATGAAAAATGAGCACTGTAAAAGGTTTTGCCACAAACTCAAATGGCTTCTTTCCTGTATAACTAACCTCTTCAGTCCTAATAACTGTGGCGTCCCTCTCTCCTCCCAAACCCGTCCCTACAACCTATTAATCAAAAAATTATTAATTTCTTGCACTATAACTTGTATTCTTGTATTTGTATCTTATTCCTTTTTATTTATTTATTCTCGTTTTATTTTCATGGCCGTTTTTAATTGCTCTTTAATGTTTCATGTAAAGCACTTTAAATTGCCTTTATGCTTTACAACCTCAGCCTGTCAGTCACCAGAGCAATAGAGAACACCTGTCTGTCTCGGAAGTTAAACAGTGCAAGACGATCTCGCTATTATATTTCATTGCAGCAAACGCTGTCTGCGTGAAGTTTTGATAAGTGTAACTGTTGTCCGCTTTACCTGCAGCCTTGATCCCATCACATCAGCATTCATTAAGACCTGTCTACCATCCATCGCCTCGCTCATCACTACAATCATCAATTCCCCTCTCAGTTCTGGATCAGTCCCCACAACTTGCATCAGTCACCCCCATCCTTAAGAAACCTGGTCTAAACCCGGACACCATGTCCATCTTCCGACCCATATCCAACCTCCCCTTCCTATCAAAAATCCTGGATCGTGTTGTCACTGCCCAAATTAAAACCCACCTCCAATAACCTGTTTGAACCATTTCAATCTGGATTCCGCTCACAACACAGCACTGAAATAGCCCTCCTCAAAGTCACCAATGACCTCGTCCTCTCCTCTGACTCTGGCCACCTCACCGTTCTTATCATGCTTGACCTCACTGCAGCCTTCCACACCATCAACCAACTCCATCCTCCTGTCCCGACTGGAAACCTACTGCAACATCAGTGGCACCACACTCTCCTGGCTCTGTTCCTATCTCACCAACAGACAACAGTTCATACACATCAACAACTGCACCTCCTCCATTGCTCCTCTGTCATAAGACATCCCCCAAGGTTCAGTGCTTGGTCCTCTCCTTTTCATCCTTTACATCCTGCCACTCGGAAATATCATACGCAAACATGGTCTTCACTTCCACTGCTACGCCGATGATGTCCAGATCTACATCTCTACCAAATCCATCCCCACAGCTATATCCTCCTCCCTGACCATCACCACACATCCGTAACCTGGGAGTCATCTTCGACAGCAACCTCGCTTTTGAAAACCACATCAACCAAATAACCAGAACTGCCTTCTTTCGCCTCAAAAACATTACCCGTCTCTGCCCATCACTCACCTTCTCTGCTGCCGAAACTTTGATTCACACCTTCATCACTTCCAGAATTGACTACTGCAACAGCATCCTCTATGATTGACCTGCAAATTTAAATAATTATTAACAAATAAAAATTAACTTAAATAAACTCCAATACATCTAAAACTCTGCTGCCCGTCCCCTCACCTCCACTGGCTCCCTGTTTCCCAACGCATCCAGTTTAAAGTCCTCCTCCTCACCCTCAAAGCCTTCCATAACCAGGCCCCTTCCTACCTCACAGATCTGCTCCACCGCCGTGTCTCACTATGACGAACAAACTGGAGAGACGGCGTTACTTTCACTCCGTCTACACTGCATCTCTGCGTATGTGTGTGTGTGTGTGTGTGTGTGTGTTTGTGTGTATGTGTGTGTGTCGGAGCTGAGCTCTGCTCTCTGTGAAACATGTAGAGAGGACAGAGAAGTTTGCGCTTACGCACTCTCAGGTACCGTCGATTGCTTTAACGTGAATTGGTTATCACCAGTAATAACGTAATTCTGCACTTGTGTACTGATATCGCTACAACTTTTAACCATGACAAGAAATATCATAATGTTTTAATCTCGCGAGATCCTCGTCACACCTCTAGAAGTTAATGTTCCAAGTTTCAAGTTATTTATCATCAAATGCACAACCATTACAAAAGCAGTCGTTGTCAATGAAAATCTTGGGTCTCAGGCTCCTTCCTACAAAAATGGATGGCTAAATATGATTTCAGTTGGACTTTTAATGCTGGTGTGACCAGGCCTTAGGAGTCCACTTTTTCAGCTAATACCATGTCCAGCAACAGTTCTGTTTGTGTAGAGGACACAATACAAATGTCCTCAGAACATCCAGAATGAGCCAGGTCTCTGTCAGGATGAAGAGTTTTAGATAATCCCAAAATAAATGTAACAATGTTCGTTTTGTAATCTTAACATCCATCACAGGACTGACACTCGGATAAAAACCTAATCCAAGCTAATGAAACCTGATAAAACATACTCCCTTTCCCTCCCTTCTCTCTGTCTTTCCCCATCCATCTCTTCTATTCAATACTCACCTCCCTCCCTCTCCTCACTCCATCTGTCTGCATCTAAAAATGTGTTTCATTTATAGTCAACCTAGCTGGACCTTAAAAAGTACAAATATATTTTCCTTGCTGAATGTATTACATGCAGGATGCAATTTTCTGGGGGGGGGATGCGTGGGATTTCCTCTTTCTGGTCTACATATCCCTGCCTCTGCTGAATTATTTTTATCCCCAGTGGGTACAAAATGTATCCTCCCCCTCAAAGTGATCAATGCTACTTCACCAATAGACCATATATTATATACCTAAAATAGAAGTATTTTAAACTAAGTAAAGCGCTGTAACATCAACACATACTGCCATAGAAGGATAAAATCCAAGCAGCAGTTGCTGGTTGTATTTAGCCGCTACAGAGCTCCGGGACGCCGGCTACCAGCAGCAGTTGTTTAGCCGCCAATAGGTGACTGTGAGCCGGCTACAGGCACCGCCAGATGACGGTCCTTTCAGGGGCCGTGGTAGTGGAGTTTAGCCAGAAAAGTGAGCATCATGCGGCGACGACAGTTAAGTTTAGGCACCAAAATGACTCGTTAAGTTTAGGAAAAGGATCGGATTTGGATTAAAACGCTCCCGAGGAACCACTGAGCGTTTCCTGGGTGCAAAGTATTTTGTTTTCGACCGCAAAGTGAACTCCGCTCTCCAACTTGAAAGCGCTGTGTTTTATGTTGACACCATGTGCTATTTCATTCTGAGATTATTTTCCATTGAACATTGAAGTTCATAAATCAGTGTTTTGGTATGGCTGGCTCTATATCCATGGCATTGGAAGGGGGATTTAATTATTGCATGTTTTGTTTTGTTGTGCATAGGGCTGGGCAATATGGCAAAAAATTTGATCACGATAATTTTTTCATCAATATCGATATTTATCACGATATATGATATGATAATGCTGCCAGTTTGAAGAGTATAATAGATAATGACTGAAGCCTGAAAAAACCAGAGGTTCATTAGTTAAACTTTAGAATATAGTTTATTAAGATAAAAAATAGAATAACACAATGTAACATTTAACTGTGCAAACATGGCTTGGTTTAGAATATATTGTGTGATAAAAGAATATATTGAATAACATCTAAATGTAAACATTTAACTTTGCAAACATGCTTTATCTGCTTTAACAAAACAGTATAAGTTAGTAATGTAAATGCAAATAATTGTAAATAAAACTAAAAGCTGTGACTATATCACATTCACTTTTCATATGGGGCAATGGTCGCAAAAGACGACACGATTGATTGTTGTTTTTCAGCCGCGCTAGAGCTGCTAACAGCAGAAGATCCACTAGGACGTTGGACAAAACTTGTGGGCAGACTAACGTTAACATGGGCCCACATTTTCAAACTTTCGCTTTGTTCGCTGGGATGGTACCTTTTCAAGTGACAGAAAAGATTGGTTGTGTTTCCCGTCTTGGTCGACACCGACCGACAGCATATTTTGCAGACCGCGTTAATCTGCGCTTTGTCACTTTTGAGATATCCAAACCACTTCCTTATAATTGACGTCCCGTTACCTTTTTGTCAACAAGTTCCTCAGTTTTGGATGATGACGCAAGTTCACTTTCACCATCGCTTTTGTGCCCATGCCCCTTGGTTCCACTCATTTCTTCCATTTTCTTCACCGCCGGTAGCTCAAACAATGCTCTGCGTAGGAAATGGGCGTGTACTTTGACGAGCAAGCCAAAAACTTCTTCTTCTATTGACGTTTTTTGGCGGTTGGCAACCAACTTTTGGTGTGCATTACCTTCTGAAATGGAATGGCGTTTATTTCTGCTGTGTGATAGGCTGTTAGATCTATCCAAATCAAGTAAAATATGTCCAAAGTTAATCATCGTTATCGACCTGAATTTTATCCCGATCCCATATCGAGATCGTTTTATCGCCCAGCCCTAGTTGTGCATCATCAAAAAACACCCCCCCCCCTCTGCATTTTCCACAAATTGCACACTGATTACATGTATGTACAGATAAGTCTTAAAACTACTCTTAATACCTTCTGTCTGATTCCATCCTCTGGGACTCATTTTGGCAGTCCAGTTTTAGGGCTTTTTGACTCATCTTGATGCTCTTTGAACTCAAAGAATGCGAGGGCTCATTCAGAGTGTTGTGACATCTGAGGGTGAACCTGTTGGTGCTGGACTGACCTGCAGCCCTCAGCAGTTGACACACTGTTTTAGGCTGTGTAAGTCTGAATAGGAGAGGGGTGAATGGGAGCGTGAATGGGAGTGACTTGAAGGTGAAAGAGGGTCAATGAGGATAGAATGCATAATGAAGTGAGATGGTCACAGCTGAGAGGCCCAGAAGCAGTCTTTCTACTAAAAACATGCAGATTAGCAAGTTGTTCTACTGAGAACATGACGCACTATCCAGCACTGTGGATCCATTATGTCTTGTGTAGGGGTGTCACAACTTTGATTTCAAAATGGGCGAGAATGGGGGAAATTGTTGGATCTTTGTCAATTACGGAGTGCACACTCTAAGAAATATCTGTGTATTAACAGTTGTATGACACTTTTTCCGAAGTTTGTTGCTTTGTATGATGTTTTTGTACCTTTTTTCGACCATTTCAAAGCTTTTTCAGACATTATTGTTGTTTTTTTTCGCAGTTCTTGTCTTGCTTTTTTCAACATTTCTGAAGCATTTTCCGGTGTTTTTGTTGCTTTTTTTTAAACTTTTGTCGCTTTTTCCCACATTTGGAAAGTTTTCTTTAACATTTTCAGAAGTTTATAACTGAGCAGCTTTGTATGAGAGAATTTTAAATAACAGAAAATGTTCAGTATTCTAACTGTGGCTACACACATACTTTCCGTTTTTTTAAATTTTGGGACAAAGTAATGAGCTGCCAGAAAAACACAGAAATTCACAAGGCCCCTTGTCCATTGTCTCTCTGGGTGTTTCTCTAACTGCACCTTGCCCTCTGACACATAACATTTTTAAAAAGTATAAAACATTTTTTTTTCTATTTCTGTAAGGTGTTGCAGATGTTCTCTCTTTCTCTCACTCTCTCTTTGTGTGTGTGTGTGTGTGTGTGTGTGTGTGTGTGTGTGTGTGTGTGTGTGCTGACATGAACAGCTGGTTTAACACTCAGATTCTTCAACCCAAAAAAAGGTTTGAATCAATAAGCAGTTGAAATGTAACTGAGATTAAAACTGACAGTGTTGCCATGGCATGCATGTGTGTATGTGTGTGTGTGTGTGTGTGTGTGTGTGTGTGTGTGTGTGTGTGTGTGTGTGGGTGTGCGTGCGTGCGTGCGTGCGTGCGTGCGTGCGTGTGTGTATCTACTGTAGGTCCTCTTTACTTAAACCTGCATGTGTGTGTGTGTGTGTGTGTGTGTGTGTGTGTGTGTGTGTGTGTGTGTGTGTGTGTGCAGGCACGTGTGAACATTTGTGTGTGGATGTATTTGATCAGAGAACTGTTGACTGTCAGAGTCCTCAGTCAGAGTCCTCTCAGGGCCAGAACTGACCAGCAAGCAGCAATTATCCTTAAATCAACTCCAGACACATTGACCCATTAATGTCAACCCGCTACCTGACCCGTATTCACATTGCCTCAGAGCTGCTGCCAGGTAGTAAGTAAGCTCTAGATCAGGGGATTTCAAAGTCTGACATTGTGGCTAGGGGTGTTGAAATGAATCATTGCATCGATGCATTGCAATGCGGTCCTTAACGGTTCTGCATCGATGCAGTGACAGACCATAATCAATTATTTCCTAATGATGTTACTTGTTGAATCAAATTGAATCGTGAGACCAGGGAAGATTCACACCCCTAATTGTGGCCCCCCTCAGACAAAAAAAACCCAAAAAAAACTGCACCCCGCCCAATGTAAAGCTGTTTGAGGGTTGTGTATCAGAGCCTTATTTGGTCAGAACTGTTATTATTCTTTGTCTTAGTATTATTTGTTGGATAATCATGCTCTAAGTGTCGAAGCAGTTCCCATAATGCTTTTGGGTTTCTAATCAGGAAGTACAATGTAGCCCTGCACTCAGTGAATTAAGCCCAATTTATGGTTCTGCGTTAAATCCACGCCGTAGGTACATACGAAGGTATGTGATGACACAGACCCTACGCCATAGTCTGACGTAGTATGGTAAGCAAAAGAGTTTTTCACTTTCAGCTAATTTTTGCTAGGGTATCGCGTATCATACCTATGGCACTGTAGAAAAACAAGTACTGTCACCTGTTCTGAATTTTGGTACCGACTTCTTGACATCCCTAGTCCTTGACTACAGAAATTCTTATTCGACACACACTCATATGATTTTAGTTGATTTAATTGATAGATCTGTGCGCTCTGAGTGGTCGTTAAGACTAGATAAGCAAAATACAAATGCAGTCCATTTACCAACTGTAAAACTGAGTTTCTCCACAAAGAAATCATTCAAACACACCACTTTAAATCTTGTGTTTACCAGAGATGTGTTCATAAGTTTCTTGGAAAGAAGTCATTCAGCATAAAAAATGACTAATGGAATAAAGAAATCCTAATCGACTAAGACCAAGTAATGGTCTCAGAGGGGGCAGATTACTGATCATCCACTGGGGACCATGCTTATCCACACTAACTACCCCCACATCCAGCCAGGAGCTTTCTCGTTACACCAGAGATGAGACACAAGAGTGAAGAACTATTCCCTGGCTCCATACTCCCTTCACACTGATAGCCTGTGTCAACGGGAGTCTCTAACTGTTTTACTGCTTTCAATCTGAAGCTGTTTCGGCCTGTAAACATTTCATGCAGCAGTGAACGACAGCAGTTGTTGTTCGAGATAGCGTGCTGTGGTTACACATTGGCATTCCCTGTGTGTGTGTGTGTGTGTGTGTGTGTGTGTGTGTGTGTGTGTAAGAGTTAAAAATTCATCATGGCTGTGTTTGCTTAACAATCAAGTGTTTGATCATGTGTCTGCCCCTGATGTACACACGCACACAGGCACGCACGCACGCACGCACGCACACACACACACACACACACACACACACACACACACACACACACACACACACACACACACACACACAAACACCTCAGTAACACATAAGTATATCCATATCATGTCACTTTGACATGAACGCAAGAAGTTGTAAACTGGTGGCCTAGGAGGTTAATTAATGGTGAAGTTCAGCAGCAATGAACCACCGAGCAGAGCAGGAAGCACAGAACTGAAACTGTTCAGCATCCAGATGAGGACACGCAGAGATTCAGGAAGTCAAACTATAAACACAACATTGACATATTATCACTGTATGAAGTGAACTTGTTAGCAAACAGTGGTGTATTTACTAGGCCTGCACGATATGAGGAATACTGCCATGTACCATAACATATGTTATATGTTCGATATGACTTGCGACAAATATTATATTAAATATATATAAGTGTGCACATTAACTATACATTTCATATGTCAGCCTGGTTGTCTTCAAATTCAGAACCGGATTAGAATTGAATATTTTAATTATTAATTAATTTAATTAATTATTTATTTTATTTTAAATATAACTCAGCTAAATGTTGTTTGTGGAGTAGCATCATTAATATTTACAACAGAAACGTCACTATAAAAACTTAATAATATCAAAATGGAAACAATCTAAAGTGTCATTAAAATAAATTGTATTCCAGACATCAAAATACTGAGTTTAGGAAGAATGAAATTACAGACATTAGTCAGTATCGGTCCTTCACCCTGTCCTCTGTCCTCGTCCCTCGTCACTCGTCCCTCCCCGGCTGATGACGTCATGGACGTGCATAATAATTAGCCATGTGGATTTATCGCTGACACAGGGAGGAGAGACTGGTTCATCTCAGCCAGCAGCTAACTTTACAAGAAATAACATTTTTTTTAAGATTGTTTTTTTGGGCTTTTCCACCTTTAATTTGACAGGACAGCTAGGTGAGAAAGGGGAGAGAGAGGGAAGACATGCAGACACAGAGCAACAAGATGTGTCCACCTTATGAATTAAGTCCAGTATACTTTTTGCTGTGTTTGGTCTCCACCACCTTCTGAGTGAAATCTCTTTAGCTGCTAAATGCTTCACTCTGTTCATCAGTGGGTCTCTGACTGTATCCGTGTGCTGTTAATACTGAGCGGGGATGTGCAGAGGGTTGTCTGCTGCTGCTGCTGGAAACAAGTGAGATGAGAGCAGCGTTCCAAACTAGACCAAAGAGCTTTGTGGAGTCTAGATGAACTGCAGAATTGGTGATAATTCTCGGTGGGTATGTTACTTTGAGTTACTCCTTTCAAATTGCTTATTGTTATTTGATCGACATTGATATTTGATAAATATCAATTAGTGCTGCTTTCACAAATTAGTAGTAGCAATTTAGTAAGCAGCAACCTCCAGTGCTGAACAATGAAGCCAATGTGGAAGTGCCAAAAAACTACAGTTCATTGAGTGGCCACTTAAGGCTGACTCCAGAGACAGTCAATCCCCATTGAGCCCCATGTTAAAATGCCCAACTTTACAGCGAAATTAAACATGTTAACAGACAAATGGTCTATGGTCTCCATAGTCTCGCATTGTCAGACCTTCCTCCACAGCGCTGCGGAGGAGGGTCTGGCTAGTCCACACAGCATTCCGGGATGGGAGAAAAACGTGTTCTGGTTTATTGGCATTTCTTTAAACCAATCACAATCATCTTGGGCGGCGCTAAGCGCCGGACGGAGCCACGGTGCCTCTGCAAAATAGTCTTGGGAAGGAACTTGTTTTGGTGGAACGTGTACGTTCAAAAGTTGTTTTAGTCGTGCAACAGAAAACTCAGATTGGACAGATAGTATAGCTAGCTGTCTGGATTTACCCTACAGAGATCTGAGGCGCAGTTAACCAGGGTAAACAGAGCTGTAAAATCTGCCAGTTGTTGGTAGTTGCCATAGTTCTCTGAGACGTAGTGACCCATAAGACCCAATCAGGCGGCGAAATGTTGGCGTCAGTGTCGGTGTTGCCAAAAATCTCCATTTGCGGCCGTTGAAATTGCAACACAACCCTGTGGATTCCAAAACGGGTCAGAAGTGTTTCCAAATGTCTCCGGTTTAGGGGCTCGGAAACGCCAGAGTAGGGGAGATGAGAGGGGGAAACATAGCAGAAGATATTCCTTTTTAAACCAAAACGTAGCAATGTAAATGTAGCCTTATTGTTGAACCCCGTGGTTGGTAGTGAATATCACCACACAGTAGCTTTTAGGCATTTTCTGTTTGCTAGCAGACTGAATTGACAAGGAGGAAACCTTCATGCAGTGCAAATCAGTGGAGAGCGGAGAGCTGTTTTCCCCGCCTGTCTCTATATAATGTCAAATAAACAGTCTCTTGTCCCAACTATAAAATGTGATAGTTATGTCTCAAGGAACCAAAGTTACAGTAACGCCGCAGTAGACAGAATCATACATGGCTGTGAGCTGCATATAAAACATTAGATATATTTTATGACAGTGTCCTCGGTGGTTAATATATTAAAGCATGTTGGGTTTGCTCTGTTTGATGTGCTGTGTGTTTGAGTATCTGACAGGTCTTTTCCATGTCTGCTCTGTCAGAGTATTTTACCATCTGTGTTCACTGTTCCCCTCTAGCAATGTTTTGCTGGCTCTGCTTCCTCTTAGGAAAACTCTGTTAGTTGGCTGTTTGTGTTATGTCTTTGCAGCTGAAAAAAAAGAATGTTTTCTTACTTGTAAACATTTTTCTGCAAATGTTGCCAGTGTAGGCAATCAGAAAAAAACGTTTAGATGTGTGAGACGATGTCAGCTATTTTTCTTCATTGCTCAAAGATTTCTTTTTTTGTGACTATTTTAATCTAATTTTCTACAAGCAAGTGAAGAAACCTGCAAGGGTATTTGAGAAATGAGCATCATTTTCTTGATATGATACCAGTCCGACATTTTCCTTCTTGTTTTGTGATACTGTCACGTATTATTCCAGACAAATGTCAGAAACAGAAAAACTGGAGAGGAAACAATATGAGCATAATAGTTCATTCTTGATCTTGGAAATAGTAACTCCAGGTCCATTACAAGTTTTCCATGTATGATGGACTTTATCAGCAGATGGAAATCATAACTTCCATCTGTTAGAAGCAGTTGAAAGTGCTGGAAAACGCCAGAAAGGGGATTTTCTTTATCATGTACATTATGTAAAGAGACAAATAAGGTTTCTGTTTGACTCATTAGCTTTTGAGCTGATTTTAAATTCACATGTATCTGGGTTTTTAGGACAATCTGAACACAGTAAACTTAAAAAACACTCAGCCCTAGTGTACAGTATCTCTTTGATTTTGAGCTCAGTTCTTCAGACCAAAGATTTGTGACGAGACAAAACCGTTTTAGAATGTGGCAGAGAAAAGTTTCAGCATTCTGAACCGGCCCGTCTAAGCTCGACTCAAACAGCTGATGGTGTCACTGTACTCACGCTTTGCCAGACCCTCCTCCAAAGCGCACTGGAGGAGAGTCTGGCTACTCCACATAGCATTCGTAGATGGGAGGAAAACGTGCTCTGGTTTATTGGCATTTCTTTAAACTAATCACAATCGTCTTGGGCGGTGCTAAGCCCTGGAGAAAAGCAGTGGTGCTGCTGCAAAATAGGCTCAGAAGGAACTTGTTTTGGTGGAACTTGTGTACGTTTAAAAGTTGTTTTAGTCGTGCAACAGAAAATCTGATTGGACAGATAGTTTAGCTAGCTGTCTGTATTTACCCTGCAGAGATCTGAGGAGCAGTTAACCTCCTAAATGAGTGAAATCCGGCAGATTTTCCATCTGCAACGGAGCAATCCCGGAAGTGGAACGTCAAGGATATAGACTAGTGTCGCTGTGACTCAGCTGGTCAAGTCTCCAGAGGTTAGTTTTAGAACGTAAGAGACGTCACAACAACAGCCAATAGAGAAGTCATCTTGTAAAGTCAGCTACAATAAAATGATCCATAATCCATTTTATTTCTGTTACAAACTGTTAACGGAGGCTCAACGTGCGCCGTGAGCACGTATGGTGGAGCGAGCTAGAGAGCGATTGAAGAGAGGGAGCGCCTAGGACAAAGCTGTGAATCAGAGAAATAAAATGTGTTTTTGCCAATTCATCACTAGAAATGTAACTGTAGCAAGCAGCTCACTATCACTAAACGTTATCCACATTCATACTTAGACGAAACAAATGATGAATTTAGCTAAAAAAAAGCCTGGAAGTCGGAAGTTACAAAGAGTCGTTGCTATGGAGATGATGGTTGGTGTGAACTGGCAGGTTTTAAACGCTGCAGACCGACGCGTTGCAAGTAGTTACAAGTTTCAGACCTTAAAAAATAAATTCAACCTCACGTTGTGTCATGTTTACACACTGCCTCTGAAAATTTCGTCCGTCATAAATAATTTGGAACGGGTTCAGGAGGAGAATGGAAGAGGGGAAGTTGAGAGAACGCAGACACACAAAGACAGAAAAAGGAGAGCAACAGTGTAGTGATGGAGAGTGCAACTCTTTCAGGTAGCTGCGGTGCCAAATGCAAGAAGACGCAGGCAGAGAGGACAGAGAGAAAGTTAACTGTCAACGGAGAGAAGCAAGGAATGAAATGAGGGAGAAGGAGAGAGAGGCAGAGCAACAGCAGCGTGACATTGTTTTTTGGACTTGGTGTGAAAAGACCTCAATCAATACGGAGCTAGGTTTTCAGCCAAGGAGGAACATGAGAAGAACATGAGAAGAACATGAGGAGATCTGTCTTTTCAATTCAAAACCTGCAAACATCACAGGCAAAGGACCGCTAAAAGTTGGCCACAATCATATTATTCCAACGCATTCTCATGAATGGGTTTGTATGATATCGTACGCAAAGTTGTGCACACTAAATCGTAAGATATCTTACGAAAACTAGGAGACCGCCGGCTGGTCATGTGACGGCAGCTACAGAGCTCCATGACGCCGAGCAGCAGTTGCTAGATGTTTAAGGATGCTACAAGGCTTTGTGACGCCGGCTACAGACCTCCATCACAGCTCGGTCGTATCAGCGGTAGTTGGTGGTTCAGTTACCCGAGAATAGGTGACTGTGAGCTGGGTACAGAGCTGCAGGGTCATTTCGGCGGAGATTACGGTTAAGTTTAGGCAGGAAAAAGTGAGCATTATGCAGCGATGAAAGTTAAGTTTAGGCACCGAAACGACTAGTTAAGTCTAGAAAAAAAGATTGTGTTTTCGATTAAAACACTCCTAGGGAACACGCAGTTCCTGGATGAAAGTCTTTTGTTTTCCCCAGGAAGTGAACTCCGCTCCCTGGTTTGAAAGTCCTGTGTTTTAATGCCCACCCATCCACCCTGACATCTTCCCTACGCCACTAGCTGCGTTCTTATAAAGCGGCCGTCAATGTGGTGCATACAGCAAAAAAACCGTGGAAATCATACGAATTCCAGTGCTTATCTTATCATAGCTTTTCGAACGTATGGTTCATGAGAACAGGCTGATTATTCATATCAAGTTGTTTTCCTGAATGGTCTTCCAGCTTTTTGTTTTTGTTCTGTGTATGTTTGCCAATATGGAGTAATATGTGAGTTAATAGAATAAAATGTCCCCTGTGCAGTGTTGGGGAAGTTACTTTTAAAAAGTAGTGTTTGCTTGTTACTCGTTACTTCTTAAAAAAGTAATCCGTTACTTTACTTAGTTACCCCCTATGGAAAGTAACGTTTTACTTTACTCGTTATTTTACGTTACTTTTAAAAGCAGGCGTCTCTGGCACAGACTGAAGTTAATTATACAAAAACTATCTTTGACCATAAAGCCAATCTATGGTTTATCAGTGAAGTGTCTGAACTCCACTGCAAATTGGATTCTCTACTCACAGAGTGACGGCTGATTCATTATGCTGATTATGCTGATTATGTTATGTTATTAACGAGTCCAGCACGGGTTGAATGCACATCAGCAAGTCATCGGCGTTACACGGTGTTAGTGTATACTATGTAATGTCTGTATCGACTTGTACCAGTCGCGCAGTCACGATGGTCCGTGCATTGTCGTAGACACATGCAGCCTCTTTTCTGGAAATCCTTGTGTATCCGTGCAACCGACACAAGTCCACAGCGGTCCGCGTGTATGAGGCCATCTCCACCGCATCCATCTGTGAGGCTGTCAGCTTTGTGTCTGCCTGGCTCAGAGCGCCGTCCAGCAAAAAGCCACGAAGCTTAAAACGCTCTCAAAAGTTAGCTTTGTTCTCGCTTGCCATGATTACTCTGCTACCAGCCTCTGTCCAGTCCCGTGTCGAGCTTGTGAGCGCGTAGCTGAGAAGGCAGTGTCGCTGTCAAATCTGCCCCTGGGAAAAGTAACGTTGCGCCGAATTGAAAAAGGAACTACGTTTCTTACCAACTTTTCAGTAGTAGCGCGTTACACTACTTTTTACCCGAAAAAGTAGTTGCTTTACTGTAACGCGTTACTTTGTAACGCGTTGCACTGTAACGCGTTACACCCAACACTGCCCCTGTGCTGTCCATGGTGCTGATCGTGCACCTGTCATGGTCGCCACTGAGTGCGCTCATCATCATAGCTGTGCACGGGGAAACTCTGACTTCCCTGGCTCAATTTGTTCATGGCGGCGCTGGGGCTATCTATAATATTTTTATTTTTAAGCTCATGTCTCATGAGGCCCCTGGTACTCAGTCGGAGGCCGGGGGCCCGAGGGAAGCCTGTGCATTAAAGCGCAATTGCAAATGGTTAAAATACCAAGCTCATTTTTTATTTACTGTTATATCTTACTGGCTATAATTTATTGTGCACTGTTCAGCTTTAACAGTGCACTGTGACGAACACATCTCTTCTCTATCAGAGCCGACAGAACCTGCAATATTATACTGAGAAGAATCAGTAGACATGTATGTTAAATTAATCAGTGGTGGAGGAAGTATTCAGATCCTTTACTGCAGTAAAAGTACTAATACCACACTGTAAAATACTCTGTTACAAGTAAAAGTCCTGCATTGAAAATGTAACTTCAGTAAAAGTCTGTAAGTATCATCAGGAAAATGTAGTTAAATATTAAAAGTAAATAAAAATCCTCCCATTTTAGAAACTGGAAACAATCCAAACAGTTGTGTGTTTAATGGTCTAATCATTTCAACTGGACTTGTAGGACATTATATTGTTGGCTAGTTTCATTTATAATAAAACATCATATTTTATAAACTACATGTGTTTTGTGTGCAGAAGTCTCAACGTGTAAAGTAACTAATAACTAAAGCTGTCAGATGAATGTAGTGGAGTAAAAAGTACAATACTTCTCTCTGAAATGTAGCGGAGTAGAAGTAGAAAGTGGCATGAAAAGAAAAGACTCAAGTAAAGTATAAGTATCTCAACATTTGGACTTAAGTACAGTACTGGAGTAAATGTACTTAGTTACATTCCACCACTGGCCCACACCTACCGCAGACAGACAGACAGACAGACATAAATATAAACACCTGGCAAAGTACTCCAAACCGTCTCTGTAATAGTTGCGCTACAGTAGGGTCTCCAGGACCACATTCAGCCTTATGCCCAAATATACTTAGTTATATTCCACCACTGAAATGATAAGATCAAAACAAACATTAAGTTGCATAAAAGCACAAATGACAGATAAGTATAGTCATTGTAAAAAGATTTGGAATATTATGTTGTTATGTTAAGGCGAAATTAAGCTATCTGTAAAGTTACTAAACACTATCACATTTGTCCCAAAAGGAATACATTATACAGGGCTTGACATTAAAAAAAAGTAGGTTTTATCATATTGTCATAATTACTTTTATTGATTGAGTTGCCCTACATATTGGTTCTGTTCCCCAGGCTCTTTGCTTTTTACTTTCTTCATGCAGTTGTTGAACAGTATGATGCATCGTCTGGCACTTTCATGATACAGAACAGAAGTCATAATCAATAACTAGAGGTCTCTCTCTCTTTCTCCATCATATTCAAGCTCCCACTGGGTGAGAGCTTGTTGTTGTGCAGGTTTTAGCTTGACTGCCTTTGATTCAGCCTGATTCCTTAACTGCAAGCACGTTGCATGTCTTTGTGCTGCTTTCATTTGCAGTCTATCAGTCTATACACTTCCTGTAAGGCTGGACAGTAAAGTCACTAAATGAAGTTTGTTTTGTCGAACAACAGATGATGTGCTGCTGTCACTGCTGCTCCTGTACCTAGAGCGTGAGAGTGTTAGAGAGGACAAGGAACACGCAGGGGATTATTTCATGTTATAACCACACCAACCCTGGGAAATGTGTGTGTAATTGTTGAGTAGAACAATCCCAAGCGTTTCTTTAGAAAATGTATAAATATACCAGGGCTGCACGATATGAGGGAAATATCGCGATATTCAATAACATTGTGGAATATCACGATAACGATATTACTTGCAATAAATAAACATATATCAAAGTGTACTCAGTTCTGCATTTCTGCTGCATTCAGTATTCTGCTAAAATGAAAGGAAATCATTTCCAACTTTCTTTTATTGAACAAACTGAACATTGAATAATTGGCTCAATTAAAAAAAAGTGCAGTGCAGTTTTCTACTGATATTTTCTGTCAACTAACAAAAAAATATGTTAGTGTGTTTTGTGATATGTCCCAGCCTTTTGATATCGTGATGACAATAAAGAAATGATATATTGTGCAGCTCTAATTAGATACATATTGTGGAGCTCTAATTAGATACATATTGTATTTCAAAATATAGATACATTTTGTATATCATCACAAAAACTCACTTTTTTTTGCTAACCGTAACAGGACCAAAATGGTGAATGTGGTGACTCCAGTTGATGAAAGTGATCTGATGTCGTCTGGTGTGCTTTGTGAAGCAGGAAGCTGCAGTTCCTCTGTCAGGTGGCGGCGCAGTCCGTTTCACGGCCGCTCGATTCTACATTGTTTGTTTCAGCTTCTTTGACCCGATGTGACGGCAGAGAAACCCCTTTTTCCCACGTTAAGGAAAGGTGTGTGTGTGTGTGTGTGTGTGTGTGTGTGTGTGTGTGTGTGTGTGTGTGTGTGTGTGTGTGTGTGTGTGTGTGTGTGCGGGCGAAAACACTATTTCTAGACACAAAACACACAAGCAGAAACAGAATCAGGGGAAATGGAGACAGGACACATACTGAAAGACACACACACACACACACAAACACACACACACACACACACACACACACACACACATACACACACCCAGAGGAAACCCAGACAGGACATATTTATGTAGAAAAAAGTCTGTGCAAACAGAACACAGACCAGAACACATGCATATGCATATAGAAGCACATAAATACACACACATTGCTTCCAGTAGGAAATGGAGTGTGTGTGTTATCTCTGCAGTGGCCATTAACAGACTTACAGAGGCACTAAAATACAATGGACAGCTTAACACTGTGCTTGACTGGCCTCTAGTACAAAAGCCAATCAGTGTGTGTGTGTGTGTGTGTGTGTGTGTGTGTGTGTGTGTGTGTGTGTGTGTGTGTGTGTGTGCGTGCGTGCGTGCGTGCGTGCGTGCGTGCGTGCGTGTGTGTGTGTGTGTGTGTGAGACGGCCTTGCTTGCAGCAAACACTTTCTGTCAGAGTGATTGTGTTGATGTTAAATTGCTGTGTATCATAAATAGTACACTGGCATTTATCGTATTGTATTGAAAAACGGAAGTGAGATAACATTCACATCCACTAGCCATACCTTTTTCACAGAAGAAGAATTAGGTGAGTTGTGAGCCGATTGAAACATTAATGCAGCTGATAAATGTCCTCCATCTGCCAAATTAAGTATTAATTAGCTCTGGTTCTTGAACCGGTTCTGTTCATGATTCTTGGAACCTACGATCGCAGGTCGAGGATAGAGAAAATCCCCCCAACTAAGAATGCACTAGTGCAGTACCTCAAAAGAGCAGTGTACGGAGGGGAGGTCACGTGACCAATAATCGCAATGGTCGGTCAGGGCTAGAGCTCCTCACCCACCTCCGTATTTTCATTGAAAAACCAGGTCTATTCCTTCTTCTTCGACGTCAATCGTTTTTATTAAGACAGATCCCGACGCAACAATGTACGCATTGGACTAAAAGAGGGCAGCGAAAAGGATGACCCAGTTGGGTTTCTGCAAAATCAGTTACTGGTGTGGATCCCCTCCTTACAGATCTAGAATCTAGAATCTACGGTAAGGGTACACATACTCTGATTTTTAGGTGTCTGAGATATCAGGACCGCCAGGCAATCCTCCAGGGAGCAAGACAAGTATAGCAGAAAGGCCCGATTCGTGATTCCAAAGCAACGCTACGCTTTAAGCCTGACTACAGTGCATTCACTGTCCAGCGGCACCAATAGCACAGCGTAAGCTACATGCTAAAGGCGTCTCAAACTTCCTTATTTATCCGGCCACCCTGAGAGTGACACACAGAGGGAGAGTGCTCATCTTCACTACAGCCAAGGATGCGGACGTTTTCTGTCCGGAGTTGGATATGGAGGACGATGCGACATCCACATGGATGGACCTGATGCCCTCGACGGAGTCTGAGGACGGCGGGAAGCCCGCGCAGGGGACTTCTCGTCTGGTGCTAGAGCTGGCGGCGGGGCCGGGGCTGGCAGAACCAGCGGCTATGGACTAGCGGTATCTGGATTACTGTACAAGTTTGACTCAAGGGCACTGTATGTGAGTTTTGGAACCAAGCTTTAAAGGAACATTTAATTAGACTGAAAGAACATGAAGAATGCGGACTATTCAACTTATAATCTATGTTTATTACTCCTACTAGGCTGGTGTGTTTTTCGCATAACCTATTTCAGAACTTAATAGCTGGTTGAGACCTAGTTCTAAGGTTTTGTTGTTCATGTTTAACATAAGAGTTCACCAGACCTGTTTCAATTAACCTGTGACTTTAGACAGGAGGAGCAGTTTTGAGCTGGAGTTTTGCGCGAGCTGCATTTGATGTGGCCACGTATCTTTCAGATAGGGGATGGGTCTGCGGTCTCAGAGGGCTAGGGGATTTATTTTATTTCTTATGTTTTTACCACACTTTGCTTAGATCTAACAGTTCACCTTTGCTACAAATTCATCAGCGAATTCCGGTAGGGTACACGAGACATATATGCGTGTATATTTTGAATGGCTGAACTTTCAATCCTTTCAGTTAACATCAGGGGGCTAAACAGGCCAATCAAACGAGCTAAATTCCTGGACTACTTAAGAAGATAGAAGATAGATGTAGCGCTTATACAAGAGTCACATTTATGTAAAAGAGATGTAAATCGCCTACAAAATAAATACTACAAGATTGCTGCTTCATCTAGTGATGACACCAAAACCAAGGGCTCCATTGTGAAATGCGCACTCACCGTAGATAAAAGTAAAAGTAGTAAAGATCTATCAGGCAGGATACGCGGGGCGCTCCTCTGTTTGAGCGACTCGTAATTGAAGGCTATAGATAATATATTTAATTATATTATACATAATTTACCGACACTACCAACAGTGGCAATGGGTGTAGGAGATATGGACAATTGCAAATCTGCGTTTGCAGATGCTAAAACCCAATCTGCATCAAGTTATAAGTTTTGATGGGACCATCTCAATCGAAAAATCACCGAGACGCATCTATACCAGAGCGGATCTTCTGAAGCTACAATCTCGCCAGTCAATAACAACAGGCCAAGTGGATCTTATACCGAAAATCCTGTTGAGGAAAAGGATACGGAGGAAACGAGGGTCGAGAGGAGGAATTAGGAACAGGTTAAGAAGACGAGGAAGTAAGCTACCATTACCTGCTTTCACTCTGTCAAATGTGTGATCCCTGCGCAATAAGATGGGTGAACTTTCCGCACTGGTTAAGCTTGATTAAAACTATCGAAACACAAGTTTATTTTGTTTCACTGAAATGTGGTTGTCTGTGGACATTGCATTAAACCTTAATGGGTTCACATTAATTCACTATGATCGGGACACGGAGAGAACAGAGAAATCAGTCGGGGGCGGTCTTTGCATGGTTGTTAATGACAGGTGGGCAACGAACTACACTGTTCCTGAGAGGCTCTGCTCTCGCCACTATGAAATTATGGTGGTGTCATTTCGTTCCCACTATCTACCCCGTTAATTCCAACAAATAACTGTTGGGAATTTGTAGGTGTACAGATTCAATTATTGGCAAATTATCAAAGATGTTTTATCAATATTAATAAAGTTATGAATATGGTTATTAATAACTTTATCAAATCGACAAATAATCAAAACGGGGCACCACCCTGGAATCAGGGACCAATAATCAAACTGTGAAACAGTCTCATTTAGGTGGTTTTCCCTTTAAAATACAGATCTTAACTTGGTTAATCTATCTGGTATTCTTTAAAGGAACAAAAGGAAGGAATGAATTTGAGCACTGACCTGTGTTCAACCAGCAATTACTACAACAAAACAATCACAGACAACTGCTATTTAAAATATAGTAGAATTTATTAACTTCAAAATCATCAATGGCCGATCAATAATTCTTCGATCAATTAAAACCAATATACCCTTTTTAAACTACAACAAAAAGCAAGACCAAACAACAATGTGGGGAGACACATCTGTGTCTGTATGAGTGTGTGTGTGTGTGTGTGTGAGAGAGTGCGAGGAGGAGGGGGTGTCGAAATGTAGTCTAGCCCAAAGACTACAAAAATGGCTACTCCTGTGAGCTGCACAAAACTATTTAGCCTCAAGAGGGCGGTAGTGGTGCTGGGTGCAGCACTGTGTGGCTAGAGCAAGCCAGTTAGCTTTCAGGCTAACGTCTTACAGACCAAAAGAACACACTAGCTACTTTGCTATGGGCTAGCGGTTTAGCTATTCACACACATGTTTGCGTGTGTGTGTGTGTGTGTGTGTGTGTGTGTGTGTGTGTGTGTGTGTGTGTGTGTGTGTGTGCGCGTGAGGTTAGTGAAAGAAGAAAGGGCAAAGAAAGAGATACACTTAGCCCTCTCAGTCACTCAGGTCTGGACTAACGTGAAATTAGGGCAGACTCTGAGAATTTCGTCTGACTGAGGAGACGTTCATTATAACCACTCTGGTGCACTAAACAGCTGATTCTCCGCGGACATAACACGGCTCCGCCTGTCTACACAGACCGCGGGGTGGCGTTCTCGTCACCTCGCAGCTGTGAACAGACGGACCGACGGAGATTATTATCTCGCCGAACAGTAACTAAACTCCTCAGCAGTGTGAGAACCACAAATAGCATTTACAGTCTGAACAAGCTACATATTCAACACAACATATATCAACAGTATCGTGATCAAATGATACATTCACAGAAAATAATGGGACACATGGTCCCGATCACAATAATAATCAGACGTGCACCAGTAGCACATTATTAATCAAACACATTAATGGTAAACAATGGCAACATTAGCCTTTACACATTAATAAACATACTATGTTCTATCTCTGCCCAGAACACTAAGCCTTACTGTATGTTGTCGTCCATCAGTCCATAGGTTTCCACGGAAAAATAGAACGAAGTTAATCACTCGTCAATGATTAACTAGAAATTCCTCCTCGGGGCAGTGGAGGGAAACATTCAATTCAATTCAATTCAATTTCATTTATAGTATCAAATCATAACAAGAGTTATCTCGAGACACTTTAAAGATAGAGTAGGTCTAGACCACACTATAATTTATAAAGTCCCAACAATTCTAGTAATTCCCCCAAGAGCAAGCATAGTGCAACAGTGCGACAGTGGCGAGGAAAAACTCCCTTTTAGGAAGAAACCTCAGCCAGACCCAGGCTCTTGGTAGGCGGTCTGACGGTGCCGGTTGGGGATGTGATGAACAGTGGCAATAATAGTCACAATAAAGATAATGGAACAGTGACTAGAAAATGGTAGTCATAGTAGTTCATGTCATAGCAGGGCACTGGAGGGCGTTACAGTATGTAGCGTGGCACGGGAGGGCATGGCTGGACGTAGCAGGTTCAGTAGGATGCAGCAGGGCACCGCAGAGTGTAGCGTAGTGAAGCAGGACCAACTGCTGCACCCAAGATCTTGGTGCCATCCTAATCCAAGGAAATATGCTGGGAAAAAGAAACATAAGGACTCCGGGGAGTAAACTCCCCAGAGCTAGGTTAGTAACAAGCATTTCTGGATCTCCTCACTCCCTAACTATATGCTTTATCAAAGAGGAGGGTTTTCAGTTTATTCTTAAATGTGGTGACAGTGTCTGCCCCCCGAACCCAGACTGGGAGCTGGTTCCACAGGAGAGGAGCCTGGTAGCTGAAGGCTCTGGCTCCCATCCTACTTTTAGAGACTCTAGGAACTACAAGTAGCTCTGAATTCTGGGAGCGTAGTGCTCTAGTGGGACAATAAGGTACTAAGAGCTCTTCTAGATATGATGGTGCTAGACCATTTAGAGCTTTGTAGGTCAGGAGAAGGATTAAATTCAATCCTGGATTTTACAGGAAGCCAATGCAGAGAAGCTAATACAGGAGAAATATGATCTCTTTTCTTAGTTCTTGTCAGAACACGTGCTGCAGCATTCTGGATTAGCTGGAGAGTCTTAAGGGACTTATTTGGGCAACCTGATAGTAAGGAATTACAGTAGTCCAGCCTGGAAGTAACGAATGCTTGGACTAGTTTTTCTGCATCGTTTTGAGACAGGATGTTCCTAATTTTGGCAATGTTACGAAGATGAAAAAAGGCTGTTCTTGAGGTTTGTTTTAGATGGGCATTAAAGGATATATCCTGATCAAAAATAACTCCTAGATTTCTGACAGTAGTGCTGGAGGCCAGTGCAATACCATCCAGGGTAGCTATATCTTTAGATAATGAAGTTCGGAGGTGTTTGGGGCTCAGCACAATAACTTCAGTTTTGTTTCAGTTTAACATAAAAAATTGTAGGTCATCCAGGATTTTATATCTTTAATGCATGCTTGAAGTTTAGCTAACTGACTGGTTTCGTCTGGCTTGATTGACAAGTATAACTGGGTGTCATCCGCATAACAGTGAAAGTTAATTGAGTGTTTCCTAATAATATTGCCTAGAGGAAGCATATATAAGGAGAATAGAATTGGTCCAAGCACAGACCCTTGTGGAACACCATGGCTAACTTTAGCGTACTTGGAGGATTTATCGTTAATATTAACAAATTGTGATTGATCAGAGAAATAAACCAGCTTAGTGCGATTCCTTTAATGCCAACTAAATGTTCCAATCTCTGTAACAGGATGGTATGGTCAATAGTGTCGAATGCAGCACTAAGATCTAATAAGACAAGTATGGAGACAAGACCTTTGTCGGCAGCAGTTAGAAGGTCGTTAGTAATTTTCACCAGTGCCGTCTCTGTGCTTTGATGCTTTCTAAATCCTGACTGAAAGTCCTCAAATAAACTATTGCTTGTAGAAAATCACATAACTGATTAGCGACTACCTTCTCAAGGATTTTGGGGGGGAAAGGGAAGGCTAGATATAGGTCTATAGTTGGCTAAGACTTCAGGATCGAGGGTGGGTTTTTTCAGAAGAGGTTTTATCACAGCTACTTTAAATGACTGCGGTACATAACCTGTTAATAAAGACATATTGATCATATCTAGTAATGAAGTGTTAACCATGGGTAACGCTTCTTTAAGTAGCCTCGTTGGGATGGGGTCTAAGAGACAAGTAGATAAATTACATTTATTACATATATCCTTATCATTATCACTAAAGGAGGCAGAGGAATAGCTAAACATTTAGGGTAGTATTTAGGGTAGGAGAGGGATCAGCCATTGCTAATGGCTAAGCTAAAGTAGCTAGCAGCGTTCTAACTATTGTGAGATCAGCGCGGCAGTCGCTGCAAGAGAAGATAGCTATAAGTGCTTGAGTAAATTGGTGTAGTTTAAATGCAATCCAGGCAAATAGCCGCTAAATTAAACAAATGCTTATGCTTATGCCCCGTTGATGTGGGCTCTAAGCGTAGCAAGTGTAGACCTAGTTTAAGCGATCCAGACAAATAGCCGCTAATTTTAAACAATAAAGCAGAGTTGAGTACATTTTTGCTGGAACAGTAAACTAGCGTCTGTACATGGGAATACCGGAAGTGAGACAATACGCTTACCGTAAACGTCAGCATGTTCGTGATTTGAAGATCGTATTGTGAGACTGAATGATAAATAGGGGTAAAAAAAACAGTTCAGGTCGACTGTTTACGAAAACGGTGTCTCTGTTGTCCGATTTTCTTCTAGAGAACGGTGTCCTCTCCTGCAGTTTTGAACACACGAGGTGTGTTTCAGATCCAAGAAATCCGCCTTCTGTCCGGAAAATGGACCAATTTAGCACAAGCTTGTCGTGCTAACCTGTCTTCAACCGGAGTTGAGGTGGAAAGCAAAGATTCAGTGGTGATTGAGGCTTTTGTTCCTTCGGTCAGCTGGTCGGACCCCTGTTGTGTTCAGTGACCATTGACCAATAGGAAACACAGTTTAGACTTCCAGCAGTTTGAAACCCCCTTTCCTCGTGGAGTTCTCATATAGGTGCGACATTCCAGAATGTACACATTCAGAACATGCAGGCCTTTCTTTGTTTAAGAAAGGCACATGTTTCTCAGAGGTCAGAGAGCCTTCAGGTTGTGGCTTTTTACATGTAGCCTTATTGTTTAAGATCATAATGCTTAACTCTTACTTTCTGATGGTCCCAACATAACTATGATCCTTGTTTATGTACCTGGCCCTGACAACTACGACGACTGACAACGAACTTGCATCAGAGCGCATTTCAGAATGCTACAACAATGCTGTCTCCAGGGCATCTGATCAGCCCGTGTTTTTGCTTGGGGACTTCAACAGCTGTGATGGCATCCCATTACTCCCCCAATTAGAGCAGTATGTCACATCAGCAACGCGATTGGACAGGATGCTGGATTTATGTTTTGGAAACATTCCAGGTGCATATGTATCCAAGCCCCATCCTTCCCTTGGTCTGTCAGATCATAATGTGATATTACTACTGCCTAAATACAGAAGATTCAGACAAAAACCATCCAAGTCTGGAATACTGAATCTGTAGAAAGGCTGAGAGGATGCTTTGAGCTCACAGACTGGTAAATGTTCTTTGAGGCCTGCAATGGTGACTTGAACACACTTAATAAGTCCATTTGCTCTTACATATCATTCTGTGCAGACAGTGTCATTCCATATAAACAAGTCAAGCTCTTTGGTAATAAGCCTTGGATTACAAAAGAGCTCAAACACTGTCTAAATTTGAAGAAATTAGCTTTTATTCAAGGAGACAAACAACGTGTCCAAGATCTCAGAAAAGAGCTAAAGCATAAGATCAAGCTTGCCAAGCTTAATTACAAGAACAAAATGGAGGAGAGGTTCACCAGGGGAGATGTGAGGGATGCCTGGAAGTGTCTTAACACCATGATGGGCAGGACTCAGAATGCTGGCACGATCCAATGCCCAGATCCTGCTGCCTTTGCAGAGGAACTGAATACTTCAATGCCAGGTTCAACAATGCAGATCCTGCTGAGGGTTGGATCCCACACAACATGAGCCATTGCTCTGAATGTGTGGAGGAAAAGAGGGTTGCCTCCATCTTTACGCAGTGGTGGCCTAAAGGTTAGAGACACGAGCTTGTGACTGGGAGGTCGTCGGTTCAATCCCCAGACCGACAGGATAAAATCTGGGTGGGGAAAGTGAAAGAACAGCGCTTGACCCTCCCTCATTACCACCACTGAGGTGCCCTTGAGCAAGGCCCTTAACCCCAACCGCTCCAGTGGTGCTGCTCAGTGGCAACAGATCAGACTGTGGTTGTACTGGGCAGCTTCCAGGTATGAATGTGTAACTGTGTGAATGTGATCAGGGCGTTCCTGCAAAAGAGAGGCTGCCTCTCAATGAACCTTCCCTGAATAAATAAAGGTAAAAAAAAAAAAAAAAATGCATGGAGAGAGTTGTTGCAGATGAATTCATCACCATGGTCGGAGAGAGCTTGGATCCACTACAGTTTGCTTATAAATCAAAGTGAAGTGTAGAGGATGCCAGCCTGACTCTTCTGGACACTGTAACAAGACACCTTGACTCCCTGACTCTTCTGGACACTGTAACAAGACACCTTGACTCTCTCAACTCCTTTGTCAGGACCTTATTTATGGATTTCTCATCTGCATTCAATACAGTGAACATCAACACTCTTCTGCACCGCCTCCAACAGCTGCAAGTTAACCCAACTCTGACACTCTGGATTGAGAAGTTTTTAAAGGACAGACAACAGCATGTGAGGGTAAATGGGTTTAAGTCCACCAACATTATTTTAAACACTGAGTGCCTCAGGGCTATGTGTTGTCACCTGTGCTATTCTCCATCTATACAAATGAGATCACCTGCAGCAGCAACGGACTCAAGCTATTTAAGTATGCAGATGACATGGCCTTGGTGGCCATCAGTGGATGACGACTCCCTGTCCACTTACAAGCAGTATGTAAGTGTAACACCACCAAGACCAAGGAAATGTGTTGCCATAGGGGCTGACTGCTTGATTCTCCTCATCCACTATCCACACCATTGAGACTGGAAGGGCAAGTAGTGGAACAGGTTGAAAGTTTCAAGTACCTTGGTACTTTGATTGACCACCATCACACATTCACCCTGCATGTTGACACAATTTACAAAAAGGCCCAACAGCACATGTGTCTCCTCAGAAGGCTTAAAGGATTTGAAGTGAGACAGGACATTCTATCCAGAGTATACCAGTCACTGATAGAGTCTGTTATCGCTTTCAACATTACATCTTGGTACAGCTTCCTACCAAACAAATGCAAGAGAAAGCTGGCTAGGATAGCCAGGCAATTCGTTAAGATCATAGGCATTCCACAAAAACAGCCATCTGATCCAAGCAGTGGAAAGAAAATCCAACTTCATCATCCAGGATGCCTCCCACCCCCTCCACCAAAGCTTTGAGCTATTACCATCAGGAAGAAGGTTCAGAGTGCCTCTGGCTAAAAAGTCATTATACAACAAATCCTTCATTCCCAATGCAATACATATACAAAACTCATGCTACTGACACATCACACCCACTCTACCTTCAATCAAAAGAACATTTTCTAACATGGCAACATATTAGACAATAAAGCTTTTCGAATCTTGAATCTTGAATATCTTATATATGCACCACAATAAGGAGTAGGAAAATAGCCTTTGTTTCGGTATATGCACCGTCTACATATGACGTAAGCTTTTTCCTGCGTATAACCAATGAATTACTCTCTGTCAATGAATATGAACCCCAACCGCTCCAGTGGAGCTGCTCAGTGGCCAGCAGATCAGACTGTGTTTTACCAGGCAGCTTCCAGGTATGAATGTGTAACTGTGTGAATGTGACAGGTCGTCAATGCAAATGAGAAGTTGTTCTCAATCGACTTACCTGGATAAATAAAGGTTAAAAAAATAAATTAAAAAAATAAAAACATTCACTAATTATAGGGGGAGACATTGATGCAGTGCTAGATTTAAATCAGGATAGATCAGGGGGCAACCACACAAAGGCCCAAAAACACACATTAGACATGTTTAGAGCAGTTGTGGAATCCCACCATTTACAGATATATGGAGGATGCACAATCCTACTAGCAAGGATTACACCTTTTTATGTCACCTCACCCACTCCCACATTGATTATATTTTGTGTTCTAGTGAGCTTAAGGCAATGTTCCACAGGATAGCAATAGAACAAGCAATTCTGTCTGATCACAATGCGCTGATAACCACATTCCATTGTGATATGTTAGGAGAAAGATCTAGAAGGTGGCAATTTAATAACTCCCTTCTCCAGAACACAGCTTTTGTGCAGAGTTTAGAGCCAAACTGGCTGAGTTTATATCAATCGATACTGACTCAGAAGAGAAAGAGAAAAAGAGAGGCAAGGATTGCGGAGTTGGAAGAACTTTGTAAATCTCTAGAGCAGTCTCTAAAGACGTGTTTTTCTAAATCTACACATACTCTTTAGTCACAAGTCGAACAGAGCTAAATGATTTGCTAAGAAGAAGAGCTGAATTCATAATGTACAGAGTGAGGCAAAATTATTATTTTAATGGTTGTAAACCAAGAAAATTGCTGGCTCTTAAATTAAAACAAAGCGAGTCCAGATGATTGGACTCGCTTTGGATGATTTCCCCCATGCTGTTTGCAATCTCTCTTGAACTGTTAGCCCAAGCCATAAGGCAAAATAAAATCTGTAATGTCCAGATTAAATCCAATAGCAGCTCAATATCATTATTTGCAGATGATATTTTGTTGTACATCTCTGATTTTGAGGACTCTATTCCAAAAAACCTTGCCTTGCAGGTGTGTGTCCAAAAAAGTGTATGCTTGCCTATGGCCCTATTATCACCAACACATTGACCAACTCTAAACAGGTGGAGGAGCAACTACGCTACACCAATAAGCAGACATGTATAAAGTACTAGAGACCCATACTTGAGTAAAAGTAGAAGTGCTCTATCACAAAAGTGACTTGAGTAGAAGTTGAAGTGCTCTTTAAGCACCATACTTAAGTGGAAGTACTAAAGTATTCAACGTTTTTTGTACTTAAGTATTGCAAGTAGTTTATTTTAAAATTTACTACTCAAGTACTGAAAGTAAAAGTACAAGTATTGTGTTATGTAGGAAGCAGTCAAAAGTTTGAATATCATATATTATTTCAAATGTTTAGCCTAAAGGACACTCACAATTCCTTTGTCTGTAGCAACAGTACAAGGAATGATTGGTAACATTTTTATAATTGTAACTGTTGGTATTTTAACCATGTGAATGCTGGATAATGTGTATTAGCTGCTCCAGGGCTCCTATCAGAGAGCACTAGTCACCAGGCTTTTATCTGCGCTTAAGATCAGCCCTTAAATGTTATGGATTACCATGGGGAAACAGTCTTGAGGCACACCCAGTCATTAAATGGTTTGTTGATTTTCCTGTGAGAGATTAGATTAGTGTCCAAGATTTATACTAAACTGATGCAAGTATCCATAGGAGAACTCCCCATAGTACAACATGTTCCACTGTTTCAAAAACCCAAATCACCAGTATATCCACTTCAACATATGTTATAGGAGATATTGGACTCCTCAGAAGAGATACGTCTCTAAAGTCATTCCCAGTCCCTATTGTACTTTCTGTCAACTTGAACTGGAACTCTCCTGCATATGGTCTGGGAGTGTGAACAGGTGCATGAGTTTTGGAATAAAACAACATCAATAATAGCTGATGTGATAGGATGTTGAATTCCTACTGACCCGATTGTTTTGTTACATAATGACGACTCCAAATTACACCTGCTTGGGAGACAGAGCAAAATTTGGCTAGCTGGCTCAACTGCAACCAAGAAAATGATAGCTCAGCGCTGGCTCCAGCCCCTCACTCGCTTTGTATAAAACAGTGGTTGGTGTATTTTCTGGACATAGTTATGCTTAAGCTCTCTACAGCAAGGATTAAAAAAGCCAAATCATCAACTATCAGCCTATGGGAAAGCGCAGCAATACAAATATCAGACTTAATGACCTCAGCCCCACAAGAACTAGAGGAGAGTGATTAGGCAAGGTGTGGTTTCTGTTTGTTTGTTTGTTTTGTTTTCCTCGAGACCGCAGAGGGTGGGGGGTGGGAGAGGGTCTTAGTTCTTATTCAATTTGTGTTTCTTTGTTCTGTGCGCCATCTGACATTACCTGTAACACATTGTGGAATTTGTTTTGTATGTCTGAAGGTGCTAATAAAATCCATCCATCCATCTTCTTCCACTTATCCGGTAGCGGGTCACGGGGGTAGCAGCTCCAGCAGGGGACCCCAAACTTCCCTTTCCCGAGCCACATTAACCAGCTCCGACTGGGGGATCCCGAGGCGTTCCCAGGCCAGGTTGGCGATATAATCCCTCCACCTAGTCCTGGGTCTTCCCCGAGGCCTCCTCCCAGCTGGACGTGCCTGGAACACCTCCCTAGGGAGGCGCCCAGGGGGCATCCTTACCAGATGCCCGAACCACCTCAACTGGCTCCTTTCGACGCGAAGGAGCAGCGGCTCTACTCCGAGCTCCTCACGGATGACTGAGCTTCTCACCCTATCTCTAAGGGAGACGCCAGCCACCCTCCTGAGGAAACCCATTTCGGCCGCTTGTACCCTGGATCTCGTTCTTTCGGTCATGACCCAGCCTTCATGACCATAGGTGAGGGTAGGAACGAAAACTGACCGGTAGATTGAGAGCTTTGCCTTCTGGCTCAGCTCTCTTTTCGTCACAACGGTGCAATAAATTGAGTGTAATACCGCACCCGCTGTGCCGATTCTCCGACCAATCTCCCGCTCCATTGTCCCCTCACTTGCGAACAATACCCCAAGGTACTTGAACTCCTTCACTTGGGGTAAAGACTCATTCCCTACCTGGAGAAGGCACTCCATCGGTTTCCTGCTGAGAACCATGGCCTCAGATTTAGAGGTGCTGATCCTCATCCCAGCTGCTTCACACTCGGCTGCGAACCGATCCAGTGAGTGCTGAAGGTCACAGGCCGACGATGCCATCAGGACCACATCATCCGCAAAAAGCAGCGATGAGATCCCCAGCTCACCAAACTGCAACCCCTCTCCACCCCGACTACGCCTCGATATCCTGTCCATAAATACTACAAACAGGATTGGTGACAAAGCGCAGCCCTGGCGGAGGCCACTCTCACCTGAAACGAGTCCGACTTACTGCCGAGAACCCGGACACAGCTCTCGCTTTGGTCGTACAGAGATTGGATGGCCCTGAGAAGGGACCCCCTCACCCCATACTCCCGCAGCACCTCCCACAGTATCTCCCGGGGGACCCGATCATACGCCTTCTCCAGATCCACAAAGCACATGTAGCATACTCCCAGGCTCCCTCCAGGATCCTTGCGGGAGTAAAGATCTGGTCCGTTGTTCCACGACCAGGACGGAATCCGCATTGTTCCTCTTCAACCTGAGGTTCGACTATCGACCGAACCCTCCTTTCCAGCACCTTGGAGTAGACTTTACCGGGAAGGCTGAGAAGTGTGATACCCCTGTAATTGGCACACACCCTCTGGTCCCCCTTTTCGAAAAGGGGAACCACCACCCCGGTCTGCCACTCCTTAGGCACCGTCCCCGACTTCCACGCAATGTTGAAGAGGCGTGTCAACCAAGACAACCCCTCCACACCCAGAGCTTTAAGCATTTCTGGACGGAGCTCATCAATCCCTGGGGCTTTGCCACTGTGGAGTTGTTTAACTACCTCAGCAACTTCCACCAGGGAAATTGACGACAATCCCCCATCATCCTCCAGCTCTGCCTCTACCATAGAGGGTGTATTAGTCGGATTTAGGAGCTCCTCAAAGTGCTCCTTCCACCGCCCTATTACCTCCTCAGTTGAGGTCAACAGCGTCCCATCCTTACTGTACACAGCTTGGATGGTTCCCCGCTTCCCCCTCCTGAGGTGGCGAATGGTTTTCCAGAAGCACCTTGGTGCCGACCGAAAGTCCTTCTCCATGTCTTCTCCGAACTTTTCCCACACCCGCTGCTTTGCCTCTTTCACGGCAGAGGCTGCAGCCCTTCGGGCCCTTCGGTACCTTGCAACTGCCTCCGGAGTCCTCTGGGATAACATATACCAGAAAGACTCCTTCTTCAGTCGGACGGCTTCCCTGACCACCGGTGTCCACCACGGTGTTCGTGGGTTACCGCCTCTTGAGGCACCTAAGACCCTAAGACCACAGCTCCCCGCCGCAGCTTCAGCAATGGAAACTTTGAACATTGTCCACTTGGGTTCAATGCCCCCAGCCTCCACAGGGATGCACGAAAAGCTACACCGGAGGTGTGAGTTGAAAGTCTGTCGGACAGGGGCCTCCTCCAGACGTTCCCAATTTACCCGCACTACCCGTTTGGGCTTACCAGGTCTGTCCAGAGTCTTCCCACACCCTCTGACCCAACTCACCACCAGATGGTGATCAGTTGACAGCTCTGCCCCGCTCTTCACCCGAGTGTCCAAAACATACGGCCTCAGATCAGATGAAACGATTATAAAATCGATCATTGACCTTTGGCCTAGGGTGCTCTGGTACCAAGTACACTTATGAGCATCCCTATGTTCGAACATGGTGTTCGTTATAGACAATCCATGACTAGCACAGAAGTCCAACAACAAACAACCACTCTGGTTTAGATCAGGGAGGCCGTTCCTCCCAATCACGCCTCTCCATGTGTCTCCATCATTTCCCACGTGCGCGTTGAAGTCCCCCAGCAGAACTATGGAGTCCCCCACTGGAGCCCCATACAGGACTCCATTCAAGGTTTCCAAGAAGGCCGAATACTCCGAGCTCTTGTTTGGTGCATACGCACAAACAACAGTCAGAGTTTTCCCCCCCACAACCCGCAGGCATAGGGAGGCGACCCTCTCGTCCACCGGGGTAAACTCCAACGTAGCGGCGCTCAGCCAGGGGCTTGTGAGTATCCCCACACCCGCCCAGCGCCTCACACCCTGGGCAACTCCGGAGAAGAAAAGAGTCCAACCCCTATCCAGGAGTATGGTTCCAGAACCGAGACTGTGCGTAGAGGTAAGCCCCACCAGATCCAACTGGTAGCGCTCCACCTCCCGCACAAGTTCCGGCTCCTTCCCCCACAGAGAGGTGACGTTCCACGTCCCCAGAGCCAGCGTCTGCTGTCCGGGTCTGGTCCGTCGAGGCCCCTGACCTTCACTGCCACCCATGTGGCAGTGCACCCGACTGCTAATAAAATATTTATCACAAAAAAAGAGGAGTGTACCAAGGAGGACACTGTTTATCAAGCACACAGACAATGGACCCACGAAAGCATGACTTTTTTTTACTATTGTAAAATACAATAGTTTATTTGACAAATTAAATAAACTCAGCAACAGTGTCCAGAATCGGCAGGCAAAGGGGAAAATCCAGAAAACAGGCAAAGATCAAAATCCAAGGGAATCCAAAAAACACGCTCAAAAGCTATACATGTGGGAAACAGACGATCTTGCACTGGGGAGAGGGGAAGACAGAACTTACCAGGGGAGACAATGAGACACAGGTGCAGCACATTAGGGCGGGGACAGATAATCACACAAGCGGGAAAAACTATACAACAGGAAGTAGAACAAGAAAACACCAGGGAGAACAGATAACCTTCAAAATAAAACAGGAAGGGGCTGGATGGACCTAAGCCATTAGAGACCAGTGTGGTCAACTCTTCCACAGGAAAGCCAGTCTATCATTGAGCTCTTAAGTAATGGCTGCAAGATCTTTGATTCTATGTCAGTAGCACTGGGCTTTCTAATTAACCCTTGCCCATTGGTTGCACTTTTTGGTCTCTCCCCAAAAACTACTAATTTATCAAACCTTCATAGGCCAGACGGTTGAGTCTCCTTTATTGGAAATCAAGCCAACCACCTAGTCATGTAAACTGGGTACATGACTTAAAGGTCCAATGTGTAGGAATTTCTCCCATCTAGCGTTGAGATCATACTGTATATCGCAGAGGTGGGACAAAGTCATTGTTATGCAAGTCACAAGTAAGTCTCAAGTCTTTGCCCTCAAGTCCCGAGTCAAGTCGAGTCAAAGATGAGGCAAGTCCCGAGTCGAGTCACAAGTCAAAGCCAACAAGTCTCAAGTCGAGTCCAAAGTCCTACCATTTTCGTTTCGAGTCATTTCAAGTCATTTCAGTTTCAGTGTATGCAATATTAAGAATATTTTCACTGCTTCAAAAGTCATAAGAAAGCCCTTTCTCTCAAGAAACTGAAGTCATATGCTTTATAGCAGTGGTTTTCAAAGTGGGGACGGGGACCCCTGGGTGCTGCGAGGGGGTGCTAGGGGGGCCATGGCAAGTTGGCATGAAAAGTATAGCAAAACAAAATAATTGAATAAATTAAATAACTAAAGTAAACCAAATTAAACCAAAAATAAGCTAAACAATATTCCCATTAGTTAAGAACTGCACTATAATAATCTATTGCATCTCTGAACATTACTACTGTAATCGTTATTATTTTATTTTATTACATGGCTTGGTTGAATTCCAATGTAGAATGCGGTCTGTTATTTCTTGATAACAGACCGTTGCCATGAAAAACAGAGCGTTGCTATGGACACAGTTCGGTTTAGCGGAAGCAATACAATCGCTTTTAAATCAATAAACTCCTTTTTAAATCAATATTTTGTGTCAAAGTAATGATTTATTTGATAGGTAGTCATGTAATAAGCGGGATAATGTATAGCGAGGCGGTAGTTATAGCGAATACAACCCCTGATATGAAAAGGGAAGGCTAATGGTGGATCTACTGTGACTGTTATGGTAACGTTACTTTAAAACGGACGTTGACATGATGTTGGCGAGGTTTTCCATCTGAGTGTGCTACACTCATGTACCTCATATAATCAGGGTTCAAAAATCCCTATTTTTGTAAGCATGAACCAGCAAGGGAGACGTGCGTTTACTGTGTCGTTGAGACAGTAAATATGCAGCAGCTAGTATGTTACGGTACATACATCCGATAAGGTGCTTAGCATTCATTCAAAACTTACCTTTCTTTGTGCAACTTCAGGTGTCGAACAAAGTTGGACGTTGTGGCAGCTCCGTCTGTAATCTTCGACCCGCATGTTTTGCAAATTGCAACTCTTTTTTTGTCGACTACCTCGTAATTGTTATAACCAAACGAAACTATCTTCGGTATCATTTTGCCAACTGGCGCGTTGTTGCTTGTGCTTCATTGGTTGTCTTGCAATGTGCCTGCTTAGATGCTGTCGAATCAAAACAACGTGGGACTACAGTGATTGGATGTCGTGCAGGCAGCGCGCGTGCTCTCTGCATGCATACAGGTGGTGCACATTTTTTTCACAGATGCAGATAAACTGAGAGCGGCGCAGCCGTGTGAACATTTTCTTCCCCAGTTTTCATGGGAAGTAGCAAGTCTTCTCGAGTCAAAAGGTGCAAGTCCAAGTGAAGTCACGAGTCATTGATGTTAAAGTCCAAGTCGAGTTGCAAGTCTTTGTACATTTTGTCGAGTCGAGTCTGAAGTCATCAAATTCATGACTCGAGTCTGACTCGAGTCCAAGTCACATGACTCGAGTCCACACCTCTGGTATATCGTAATCAACTCTCTCGCGCCACGCAGTTCAAAGTACGTATTACAGCTACGGTAGCCTTCACGCTTCAAAAAGCCAGTCTCTTGCTCTTTTTAATATTCTTTTTCTTTTTCTGGGCAAAGAAGAAGACTGTTCCTGAAATTTGGATTTTGAATATGTGTGGTCCTACATGTTTCCTTCTTTTAACTTGCCGGGGCCGGGAAGCAACGATACCCATTAGCAGCATTAGCAGCACCTGTGAGTTTATCATGTGACAGCTAAAACGCGAAAGGCAGAGCAGTATATCCTGTATGTCCCTTACCAGCTAACGTATTTCAAGATGGCGCATGAATATGGAGCGTCTACCCCAGTTCATGTGTCTACCCCAGAATGCAAATGTAAAATTTCAACCCAATTTGTTATATTGATGGTGGTGGTAAATATTCATGAAAAAGGTTTGTGACAGATTTTGATAATGAACAACTAAACACGTTACACACTGGACCTTTAATGAGTTGCATCCATCTTGAAAATATAGGATATCTGATATCTGATATCTATCTACTGCTTCCCATCTGGGACGAATTTAAGACGACTTGGAACCCATTCATTTCCTACTTCTCTTCTATCAATGCCACTGGGATCACTACTATTCTGCCATCACTGTCTTACCCCTATTTTCCACCAGACCCGTCTGCGCTGCGTTCCGGAGGCGCCGTGACCCCCGCGAGCAATCGCTGCCATTCCAGTCAATGCTTAATATTCCACCAGCGTCCCAGAAGCGTGCCTGAAGCGGCTCTCCGCTCCGCTTAACATACACGTCAGGTTCATTTTCACAGCCGGGCAGGAAGTGAAACAGCAAGAGTTTCCAGTGAATTTACCAAAAGACCCCCCCCCCCACCCCACAATATTGTATATGTCTCCTTTACAACACCACGGACGACGAGAGATTCATCTTGGAGGTGGAAAACATAATACCACATCACAGATCTTTTTTACAAAGACAACACCAGTAAAGAGAAGGAATGGAGTTTAACTGTAGTAGTGCTTGGAGTGGAAGGTAAATACTAGTTTAATAAATATGTGATTGTTCTATAAAGTACTTGTAGAGACAATATAATCTGCGAATCAGGCAACAAGACGCTCTGCTTCTGAGACGTTCCCGGTGTTGTCCGTTATGTAGTTTTGTGCTATTTGTATGTCTGTCATATGTTGTCTACTAAGAAAAATGTGTGATATGTTCTTCAACAGAGTGTGTTTCTGGGTCAGCCAGTGGTTGAGTATTCCAGTAGGGCTGGACCATATGAGGAAAATATCTAACTGCAATAACTTTGACTGATACTGCGATTGCGCGATGATTCACGATATTGAAGGGAATGATCATTTGTGTATCATTGTGTGATTGGAACACAACATGTAAATGATTATAGCGTGATTTATGCGAGGATCTGTACCAATCAAATGTTTTTATTATTTATTTAGGATCTCCATTAGTTGTTACCATAGTAACAACTATTCTTCCTGGGGTCCACACAAAAGATAAAACGAAACAAGACATTTAACGTTCCATTAATACTTCCATATTGTCAATACAATAAATGAATTCTATATAATAAATAATTCCACATTATGAATAAATTATATTTCTTCTCAACAAACGTTTGATGCAAGCAACCAATGGACACGTTGTACCAGTGTACACTAGTGTCCGTAAGATATTTTCTTTAGTCTGTAGGATATTTGTAGGCTGGGACGTCTCTGCAGCACCACAATATTGCAATACTAAAATTCTAAACGGTTTGACAAATATTTTGCCTTTCACAAATATTGCCCTCCCCCCGCCCCCTCTGCAATTTGGATATTGCACTAGTCCATATTGGGATTTTGATAAAACTAGGGATGCACCGAATCCAGGGTTTGGGTTCGGATTCGGCCGAATATTGGGCTTTTTGACATTGTTCGGTTTTGGCCGAACCTTAGAATTTTTTTCCACCGAACCGAACCCTATGCTTGCACTGCACGTGCTACGCTGGTCGATGTAATGTAGGTATGTTGTTCAATGCAGTAGGCTGTGAGAAAGTGAAAATGGAACTTGCGAGCAGAAAAAGCGCCGCCTGGCAGCACCCCCAGCCAAAAGAAAGCGACCAAAGCCGAGCCACACGCCCAACCCGCAATGCTGACCTGTCCCGTGGCGGCAAGGACCCCAAACAACACACTCAATCGCCGCTGCCAAAACACCTGCGCATGAAACATCAAAAAGAATACGAGCCGCGCATGAAGGAATCCACAGACAGCAGCCAAAACGCAGCAACCCCAGGTACGGCAAAGGAAGGACAGTCACAGCTAAAAACTTGTGTTAACCAGACAGCCTCAGCCGTTCTCTTGGAGTGTCCCTAAAGTGGGATCAGAGTGACTGCTGCTCATTAGCTAACGTTAGCTTTCTAATTTCACCTACCCGACTTGCCTTCATCATACACTGGTTAGCGAAATTTTGCCAAACTAAATTGTCACTCATCTGGCGATAGCGATGTGCTTTCCTACAATATGAAAAGAGTGTGTGAATTCAACATTAAGTTGTTACATTTAAAGTATTTTATTGTGTAACCTCTCAGTTGAAGGTTAAGAGGAAGTTACAGTAAACATAGAGCTTTTATTGTCACGGGAAAAACAGAAGTGAATAAAATGTTGTATTTTCGGACGGTTGACTGTGTTGGGGTGGAATAAAGTGAGACGTGCAGTGCCTTCTTGGTTCCGGCATTGGAAGCCTGTGTCTTTATTTTAAAGCCATACATGAGTCTAGACAATAACCCTTGGTTACACATTTAACTATTTTAGAGGCTGTGGATTTAGTGCATCCCTAGATAAAACTGCCCAGCCCTATATTCCAGTTGTGTAATGATGAAGAGTGACATCAGTATTCTCAGTGAAGGTGTCTCCTCTCTCTTTCAGGACTCGTCACCAAAGCTAGACATGGAGCAGAAGTTGCGTTCAGCCTCCAGTGTGGATGAACTGATGAGTCTGATCTATCCTTCATACTGGGCCGCTCTCAAGTGCCGATCCAAACTCTCTACTGCTGCTGCCTCTTCAGCCTCCAGGCTCTCTGAGCGCCCACTGCTTCGCCGCCTCAGGCCGCTGGATGATACAGAAGAGCCAACGTTCGCTGCTGCCTACCTCAACTTGGATCTCCTGAAAAGTATGTTTTCATTTTGTTTTAATATTATTTTTTCCAGACTTGCAAAAATAAAAGAAATGGGTCATCACAGCAGTGCTGCATCTAGGCATGTTCTTGTCCGTCTGAGGGCCCTTCATAGATGAGTGGCCTTTGAGATGATAAAGTCTGGTATGTTGCGATTATATCATAGCTAAAGGCCAATTTATGCTTCTGCGTTAAATCGACGCCGTGGGTACGTACGCCATAGCCTGACATGCATCTCTCAAAAAATTTAACTACAGGTTGCAGCAAAGCTCAGCCGCGGCTTGGTAGCGTTGCATTTCCCCCAACTCATTTCCTGGTTCTCCTTCTCCATAAACAACATGAAATCAAGAAGAGACACTTTGTTTCTCTCACTATGACTCTAGAGTCGCTACTCGCTCCACCACACACTCCCCACGCACACACACACACACACACACACACACACACACGCCGGCCCTACTATTCTTAAAGAGATCGACGCAGACACCAACGCACAAGTATAAATTTCAGGGCACCTACGTAGGCTACGGAGAAAGCTCTGAAACAGCTTAACACTGAAGAAAGGCACACCATAACACAAACTAACTAACTGATCGAGGCAGTGGTAGAACAGCAACTGTCGTTTTCTGTTTTTATCAAAAGAGTCTTGTTTCTTTAAAAAGAGCATAGATAACAGCTTCAGTTCCCCATCGGGAAAGGGCTGTCTGACAGCAAGGTAAAGAGATGATAATATTCTAAATATAGTGTACACTTAAAAGGATACTTGGCTGATTTAAAAGCAGCTCTGTGTCATGGCAGTGTGTGTGAATGAATGGCTTTCCTCCAGCTATCAGATCTGAAGTTTTCTTCTCAGACAGGAAGTGATACTTATTGTGAATTTGAATTTGAATCATATATATGTATATGGTAACCAATCAGGTTGCTTGATTCGAGCTTATAATGACTACGACGCTCAGAGCAGAATTTGGCAAATTTGCCCACTTTTAGCCTCAGAAATTCCCCCAGAAGCAGAGAGTTTTCATATTTAGGCTGTGAAACAGGTTGCTGTGAGGCGGCTGTGTGGTAGCTGCTTTTAAAAACGTAATCTTTGTTTTCCTTCATTTGCAAATCATGGCTAACGGACTTTTTTGCTGACTTTTTATGTCTTTATGTTGACCAAACTATAAGAGACACGCAATAAAACGGTCAAAGATATTTGACTTTTTCTATTAAATAAAGCCGCCCTTGATGGGATTCTTATTTTCCAGTGTGGCCCTTAGAGAAGTTCTGTTTGACACCGCTGCATTAAGCGAACAATTTCACTTATCGAGTAAACAACTATTGCCTGATAAATAGCTTGATGAATTAACTGATTACTGAAATGACCCAATAATAATAATAATAAATCAAATTTTACTAAATAAACACACAAAACATATTGATCCAACATATTTCTAAATGTTGAAACATGAACAAAATATTCCTTTACACTACAGAAATTATTTGAACTGTTTACATTGTTTAGTTTTTGAGATGTACAGAGTTTTACAAGCAGAGTGTAAAGGCATTTTAAAAGTTTCATCTGCAATAGGAATGGTCCGCTTGCTGTTAAACACTAGATGTCACGTAACGTGATGACGTCTTCACGAGATGATGGGAAAGACTGAAGCGTTAGCTTTCTTTTGCAAAAATAATGAATGCTCTAGCTGTTATTTTAATTTTTTTTATTTTAGATCGATTTAAACAGGATCATGGAACAGTTAACTCCCACAGACCTCTAGTGGCTGTCAGCTGGAGTTCGGTTCTCTAAGGGTGCATCGATTAGTTGTCAACTATTAAATTAATGTCACCTATTTTGATATTCGATTTTGAAACGATTGGAGTCATTTTTTATGAAGCAAAAGTACTGTAACTCACAATGTCTTGACATTTTAGAGACCAAACAACTAATCCATTCATCCAGAAAATAATCCACTGATTAAACAACTATGAAAATAATCATTTGCAGCCCTACTACACATGCAGGGTATCGGGTAGAGAGTACCGATGACATTGGCTCCACCTTGATGTACTGACGTTTGGTAATTACCTCAGACCTGACCCAAGTTGTACACTGGTGGGTTAAAATTATAATATTCCTGTTAAACACAGTTCTGACTTGGCAACACTGGAATATACAAATGTAGAGATCACATTTCTGTGTACAAGTGTATGATATGTGGTTATTTGTGTAAAATTGGTCGATTGTAATTTGTTATGTACTGTATGTGCAATACACTCTGCAGTTTATTGATTTTTATTATTTTATTTTGTCTCTCTTTATCGTACTTCATCGTCTTTATTCCGTTCTTATTTCAAATACCTTTCTTGTTGTAAACTTCTGGATCCTACGGAGCCCCAGACATGACATCCGAAAAAAATATATATAATATATATATATATATATATATATATATATATATATATATATATATATAATAAAATTTTGACCACAATATGCTAATTTGTGGTGACGAAATGCTAATTTGTGGCAACGACGTAGCCTAACTATAATGTGGGCATGTTCTGGCTATTATGGCCTACTTCCCAGTAAGCACATCGCCTCAACGTAGGCTTATTGGCAATGTAATCAAAATGCGTTGGGAGGATGTTGCATATGAATCGTTTGCTCACTGGGCCAACATCCGAGACGTCGCTCTGCAGTGTTTCAGCGACATGTAGCGGCTCTTTCCACGACCTAAATTAACAACGTCATGCTGATATTTACAGTAGGCCTATACATCGTCCAGATGTCTGCTTTACGTCCTGTAAATGCTATACTCATATTTATACATTGTCCAGATGTCTGCCATAGGCCTAACTAACTATTTTTTTTTTATATTCTACATCAAGGGGATTTCGGCCTTTTATCATAGACTTGTCAAGTGTCCCAGATTAGGGACACAACTGTCCCACATTAGCACTTATATGCATATATATATCTATATATATATAGATATATATACATATTATTTTGTCAATGTGTTATCTGCATTTTCTCTTTTTAATTTTATTTGATTACATCACCAATAAGCCTACTTCGAGGCTTACTGGGAAGTAAGCCAAAATATCCAGAAAATGCCCACATTATAGTTAGGCTACGCCTGTAGACTGTAGAAACTGAATTGCCCTCCGGGAATAGATAAAGCTATCTGTAACTGTATCTGTATGATATATGTGTCTTTTTTCCTTTGTGCATTGCAGTCCATGTGTACAGCAGCTGAGACAAACAGATCTGTGACGTGGCTGTGTCTGACTCTGTGTGTGTGCAGGTATAGAGTCGGAGTGGAGGAAGACTCAGTGCATGCCCAGGGAAGTGTGTGTCGACGTGGGTAGGGAGTTCGGGGCTCCCACCAACATCTTCTATAAACCACCCTGTGTGTCCGTCTACAGATGTGGAGGATGCTGCCACTCGGAAGACAAACAATGCAGGAATATCTCCACTGGTTACCTCAGCAAAACTGTAAGCACATGCTTATTCTTCTTCTCTTCATTTTATTATGTGCTCAACTATGGATCTGCGTATATGAGATACTTAATGATTGAAGATTGGAACACCCAATGTGTCGTAAGAAAAGATCAAGGCTCAAAGGTTTAGCTGTATTTCATTTTTAAACCTATAATATAAAATGCTGTGGCCTGGTCATTGCCGTTTTGCAAATGAATGAATGAAAGATCCACTGTAACCAATACTATTAATGGTGTAATATGAAAAGGGTAATTTCAGTATTTTTCACAATCACAACAATCTTTGATATTGGTCCAGTATTGAGAGAGAATGCTGTAACTGTAAGTGTTCTCAAACTTTTTGTTAAAGAGTAAGATTCTTTTGATTTAACCGAAAAAGACCCAAAATCCCCATCACCAAACCCACCAGACAGTGTTGTAGTACTTGAGATTGGTCTTGGTCTGAAGACCGTTCTTAAGACTATGTTTTGAAGGTCTTGGTCTCGTCTCGGAATCGACCACATTTTTACTTGGTCTTGTCTCGGTCTCGGATAAAGAGGACTCTGGATTATATTTCAAGACCGGTCAAGACCACAACTGCAGGGATTTCGCTAAATTGCCTATGCATTGTCTGATTTAGGCCTATGTGTTAAAACTTGCAAATGCAAGCAATAGCTTGACCTGGTGAAAAGACAGCTGACTAGACTCCACTCCGGCAAAGCTGCTGGCCCAGACGGTGTATTTCCCAGGGTACTAAAAGCCTGTGCCCCCCTGCTGTGTGGAGTACTAAGTCTAGTCTTCAGCCTGTCTGCACCTCCAGAGGGTCCCCGTGCTGTGGAAGACGTCTTGCCTTGTTCCTGTGCCAAAGACGCCGCGTCCCAGTGGCCCTCAGGACTACAGATCGGTGGCTCTGACGTCCCACATCATGAAGACTTTCGAGAGGCTCGTCCTGGAGCAGCTAAGGCCTATGGTCAGGCCCTTCACTGATCCACTACAGTTCGCCTACCAGCCCAGCCTGGGAGTTGAGGACAGCATCATCTACCTGCTGAACAGAGTCTACACTCATCTGGACAAGCCTGCGAGCACTGTGAGAGTCATGTTCTTTGACTTCTCCAGTGCTTTCAACACCATCCGTCCAGCTATACTGGGTGAGAAGATGACTGCGATGCAGGTGGAGGCCCCCATCGTGTCCTGGATTGTTGATTACCTGACGGGCAGACCACAGTACGTACGCCTAAAGAACTGTGTGTCTGACAGGGTGGTCAGCAACACTGGGGCTCCACAGGGGACTGTCCTCTCTCCCTTCCTCTTCACCCTCTTCACCTCGGATTTCAACTATTGCACTGAGTCCTGCCACCTTCAGAAGTTTTCTGATGACTCAGCAATAGTTGGCTGCATAGAAAAGGGTGATGAGACTGAATACAGGACTGTTGTGGGCAACTTTGTCACTTGGAGTGAGCTGAACCATCTGCAGCTCAATGTGACAAAAACGAAGGAGCTCGTAGTGGATCTGAGGAGGGCGAAATCACCTGTGACCCCTGTTTCCATCCAGGGGATCCCTGTGGACACTGCTGAGAAGTACAAGTACCTGGGGGTGTACTTAAACAATAAACTGGACTGGACTAGACACGCCGAGGCTGTCTACAAAAAGGGCCAAAGTCGACTCTTTTTCCTGAGGAGGCTGAGGTCCTTTAACATCTGCCGGACAATGCTGAGGATGTTCTATCAGTCTGTCGTGGCCAGTGCTATCTTTTTTCGCTGTCACATGCTGGGGCAGTGGGATGAAGGTTGCTGACACCAACAGACTGAACAAACTGATCAGGAGGGCTGGTGATGTCGTGGGGGAGGAGCTGGACACATTGAGGACCGTGGCTGAGAGGAGGATGCTGTCCAGGCTTCAGTCCATCTTGGATAATGTCTCACACCCTCTCTACGACACACTGGCCCAGCAGAGGAGCACCTTCAGCAGAAGACTCCTCTCACCCAGATGCACCACAGAGCGCCACAGGAAGTCGTTCCTGCCTGTGGTCATTAAACTCTACAACACCTCCCTCAGAGAGTCACACACCCCCTCTCTGTAATCATCTCATCTCAAACATAGACAATCATTTCTCTCTTTTTATTGCACTATTTGCACATTAACATTAACACTGTACATTTCATATTTTATTTATTATTACTGTATATTTGTTTTTATTATATATGTTAAAAGTCTGGATAATATATGTTGTTTGTATATGTTGTTTGTATACCTGGAGTGGTAACAAAAATAATTTCCCCCTGGGATTATTAAAGTATTTCTGATTCTGATTCTGATTCTGATTCTGATTGACTCATATTTAATTTGAAATGTGTTACTGTAAACCTCCATCTCCCTGCCCACTTTACACGCACTCCCAAGAAAGTGAATGTGGGAGACAGGAGAAGAAGCTCTGGCTGTTTAACACAAATCTGGTCTTGGTCTTGATTCAGTCTCGCCCTGCTTTGGTCTTGGTCTTGACTTGGTCTCAAACCCTCAAAGTCTTGGTCTTGTCTCGGTCTCGATACACTCTGGTCTTGGTGATGACTTGGTCTCCACTTAGGTGGTCTCGACTACAACACGGATAAAGCCAGCATATTTTCACATGTAAATGGGTGAAACCATTGGTGATTGTCGAAAGACGAACCAAGACGGCTTTTGATTGATTTTGGAGCTGTTTCATTTTAAACAAAAAGGATCTTATCAAAAAGGTCTATCTCTGTAGGGATCCTTTCCATAATGTTGTCAGACAACTTCTGTTGTCAGAATAATCTGAGCCTGTCAGTGGCAAAAACAGCACTTATAATGGACAGAAATTGAAGGTGCGCAATTGCCCATTATCGATACATTGCAGCTTGTTTTGCCGCTGCTGACTGCAGTGGTCTTACCTAATACTGGACCAGTTTCAAAGATTGTTGTTCCCATCAGCCACTTAGACACAAAAATTGGGAAAATAGGTCCAGGTTGAAAAATACCAAAGTTACCATTTAACTGATAAAATGGGGGCAGGGTTTCCCCCAAAAGGTAGTTTAGTCCGGTGGCAGAAGCAAGCACTCTAAGCTGTTCATGGCTGATTTGCAGCGAAAAGACAAAGAGGAAAAAGAACAGAAGTGTTAGGGGGCGTTTCATTGGCACACCTGTTTCCTCTGGTCTTTCCCTTTTTTCTCTTGGTGCAACAACAACTTAGGTCCTCGTTGCAAATGCTACACATCCAAAATGTTTTATGGCCAACCACCCAATACTTGTTCAGTATTGAATAGTAGTCTGGACCAAAGTGGTGGACTCACCGACCATTCAGGCTACATTTACATTGCTATGTTTTGGTTTAAACCGGAGACATTTGGAAACATTCTGACCCGTTTTGGTTTGGAATCTGCGGGGTTGTGTTGCAGTCTCAACGGCTGCAAATGGAGACCTTTGGCAACACCGACACTGACGCCAGGTTTCTCCGCCTGATTGGGTCTTATTGGTCACGACGTCTCGTTCCCTGAGACTAAGATACTAACGTGGCAACCACCAGCAATGGCGGAGTATACATGCCAGTTTAGATCCAGAGTAAGGGACAAGACAGAAAATAACAATATATTTCTATGATGAACATCTATCATGAAATTGAAGGCAACATACAGTATGTTTTCTATTCTGTATTTTCAAATTATGGAAAATGAGTGTGAATGAATGTGCTTCATTGCCTTTCCATGCAGAGTGGCCAGTAATAGTTACAGAGGAAGTATTATGTGTGATGGCAGATCCACACTGATAAGTGATTTCTACTGAATGTATATCCTGTCATGTCATCCATGTCCTGTCAAAGTGCTGTTGGGTTGATTCCCATTAACTCAGGGTCATCACATCTCATAACAACAAACTTTGAGCTAGATGCTGAAAATGTCAAGTTTTGAGGTAAATTTGGATCGTTCAACAAGGCAGGCCTGCTTTGTTCTTTCTGGGAATGATTGGAAAGATTTACAAAGAATATGTTTAGTGCCTTAACTCTCTAACTGGGACATTTTTGGACCCATTGGTGGGATTGCTGTAGACAAGGTTTAACCACGTATCCAGCTAATTTAAACACTTACTGTGTTGGGTCAACAGTTAACTTTATTTAATATTGTATGTGGGGTTTTCTTTTGCGGGGTGCAAATGTTCCACCACAAGTTCCTTCCCGAGACAATTTTGCAGAGCCACCGTCGCTGCGTCCAGAGCTTAGCGCCGCCCAAGTTGATTGTTTAAAGAAATGCAAACAATCCAGAGCGTTTTTTTTCTCCTATCCCAGAATGCATCTGTGGTGTAGCCAGACCTTACTCCACAGCGCTGTGGAGATAGAGCTAGCAATGCAATACTGCGCTTTGATTAACTGTTTATAATGTGTATGCATATTAAATAAATCAATAGAAATCATCATCTTTTGGGAGCAATGAGCAAGCAGCTGGGGGACCTGCCACCCAGGGCACATAAACATAGATTTGCAGAACTATTATGAAAAGTGTAAATCTCCCAGCAGAGCACAAACCCTTAAACAGAAGCTGATGGCGTCTTGCAGGAAATAGCTGAGGCATGCGAGTAGTTGTTTGGTGTTGGTATCTTGGATGAGATGCTGATGTTTACTTTAGTGTACAGTAAGTGCTGTTGACCCCGAGCACTGTGTCATAAAGTCTTGGATGTTGTAGATATCAGAGCATATGTTTTCTTTAAACATTTCCTGAAGATCACACGTCTCTCTGCAGCTAGATGAGGCGTGTAAACCATCAGGACACAGTGAGGACATGGCTTCCAAACACTGCACCATGCTTGCATTAAAAATGTCACCTGCACACAACAAAGTGTATGATTTAACTGGCTGATACAGGGTGGGACCAGAAACAATACACCATCATGCATTATAGGTGGGCTGGTTATAGGTGGACCCTCATTGTAAGGATGCCCAGATTGTATTAGGTGAGTAGAAAGCAACACGCACACAACTCGCCTTGTCTCCTCTGTGCTGCAGCGAATTCATTGCCCCGAAGATCCATTTCCAAAGAAAAACGAAAAGTCCTGCACACTTGTCACCTCTGCATTGGTATTATTGAACAACAAACCAACGCAGAGATGAATGCATGCTGTATTTATGAATAATTCAATTAGATAGCTGTTTTACAATATGGGAACAAAATAGTTGCCTACATAATTTTCATATTGTGACAAACGTAATTCTATTAATGATCCGCAAATATATGTGTGTGTGCTTGCTTGCGTGCGTGCTTGCGTGCGTGCTTGCGTGCGTGCGTGCGTGCGTGCGTGCGTGTGTGCATGCGTGCGTATGTATTTTCCTGTGTATACACTGTGTGTGTGTGTGTATGAGTGTTTGTGTGTGAGTGTACATGTATAAACATTGCATACGCAGAGAGGAGCACTGAGCTGAGTGCACATCAAACCTGCATTAATCAATAGTTGAAATCAACATTGAATTACATTTTTCTGATCAACTATCGCAGTAAGACATTTCTATCCAACTGAATAAGCTAGCTAGCTACACAGCACCAAATGGCAGACAGACAAGGTTAGCAGCTAGCTATCAAAGAGAATCAAATAGCCAGCAGCTAAATAGCTAGCTATTTTCTTAGAAGTTGGTTGAGACAAAAACAGAGCTAAAAGTATATTGGACTGACATTCAGCATGCGAAGACAAACACAATTCCAGGTGAATGCCAATGTGTTTGCTAATACGTTAACACAAGACTGTCTTTCCCGAAAAGCACCCACATAAGTCGTTTGTTGAAGCAGAAATTATGACATATTTTCTTTTTTTTAGTGGCAGCACCCTCTAGTGGTCGTAGTATTTATGATGGGAGCAAAGCAGGAAGTAAGGTGAGGAAGTATATATATATATATATATATATATATATATACAGCTTGGATGGTGGCTGGGTCAAGCAAACAGGACTTTCACCCAGGTGACCAGGGTTCGTGTCCAATTTGAAAATAAAAGTAAATGGTGAGTTTTCTTTTTAACTTTACGGAACAAACTATTCTTATGAGCTATGCCACATTCTGCTTCACACGCTTAACCGGATGAGAAGTAACATCTGATTTTAACCCAAACCATGATCTTTTAAGAAACCTAACCAAGTAGTCTTTGTGCCTAAACCTAACCAAACTTCAACCGTTTCACGTTAACGACATGTTTAAAACCGTGACTGTTACCTTTTCTGGTTTAGAAATGAGGACGGAAAACATGCTCCTATGGGTCATATTAGCTGCCACCGCTAGGTGACAAAAACGACCAATATCGTCATATGGTTTGGTTTTCTTGTTGGTTAACACATGATTTGGCTGGCCCCTGCACCACGTGGGATTAAGGCTGAGCCAGAAAGGCTGAGCCAGACTCTTATATTGCAGTGCAGAAATATAAGGTTCTGGGGACTGTCCTATAAGGGAAGCTTAAATGTACCCCTATTTACCACCGGGCGCGCCACGGTGAGTCCCAGTGCGTGCTAAAGATCCACGCCAGGTCTATTTTCACACGAGCCGCAGGGTGTTCGGACAACCAGGCAGGAAGCGAAACAGCAAGAGTATCCAGTAGTATTTACCAAACCCCCCCCCAAAACAACACCATGGACAACGAGAGATTCATATTGGACGTGGAAAAACATAACAGACACCACAGATCCTTTTTATCAGGGCAACACCAGAAAAGAGAAGGCATGGAGTTTAACTGTAGGCATGCTTGAAGTGAAAGGTAGATATTAGCTTAATAAACACTTTTATTCTGCAAAGAAAAGTAGAGACAATATAATCTGCAAGTCAGGCAGCAAGACGCTCCGCTACTGAGACGCTCCCAGTGTGGTATGGAGTGTGACAGAGGACGGAACAAAACTGGAACGCAGCACAGACGCACCCAGTGGAAAATCTGGGTTAGTCCTAAAAATAGGAAATAGGAAAGGAATAGGATTCTTGGTGCTGCCCTTATTGACTTTCAACACCTAAATGAAGCGAGGGACATCTCAAAGGCTTAGATATTGTTTGGGACCCTGAAACCTTTTACATTGAGTTCCATGCTTTCTTCAGGGCAAAGGTTTGGTCTCCCCAAAGGCAGCGCTAATAGACACAGACTGTTCTCTTTTCGCTCTTGGTTTTATAAACAAACTATAACTCCAAAAGTCATGTCATTGTGTCTTCTTTTTCCATGATTCATGGTGACAGTGTAGGAGATATGGATCGTGTGCTGTGTTGTGTATGATGCATGTATTTGTGTTGGACTACTGTCTGCAAGCCAGATCATCCCTCAGGGACATTTAAGTTTTATGAATCTTGAATGAATCTTGAATTGGTGGCCAGACATTGATTAATGAAGCTTCACAGGTCTACTCTTGCGCATACATTTCACAATAATCGCTCTACATTATCCCGCTTTCTTTAAACCAATCACAATCGTCTTGGGCGGTGCTAAGCGCCGGACACAATGACGGTGCCTCTGCAAAAAAGCCTTGTGCTCGTTCAAAAGTAGTTTTAGTCATGCAATAGAAAATTCAGATTGGATCTGGATTTACCCTGCAGTTAACCATAGTCCTCATAAATCCACCGGAGTTCAATATGCCAACACAAAGAAAGAGGAAGCTAATGCTCTGTTTGCCAATGTTGCCATTAGCTATGTTTGCGATCCCCGTTTTCTCCACCCTCTCTCTCCCGCTGTGATTGGCTGATCAGCGTTATGAGCTCCATATGAGCACAAATATTGATTTAAAAATGATTTAATTGATTTGAAGTCCATACCAACAGTCTGTTATACTTAGCAACAGTCTGTTATACAGAAATAGCAGACCATAGAATGCCATGAATGACCAATCAGAATCAAGGGTAATAATAGTTGATGTAAGGTTAATTCTAACACGAGAGTAATAGTGTGACTAACATGTGGAATGCATTGTAGGCTATTTGTAAGTTTGGTAAAAATATTGGTAGCTATATGAATGTATCAAGTGTTAGCTAACTATCATTTGCAGTCTTGTCTTTTCACTGTGAGGACCAGTGTTGGGGAAGTTACTTTTAAAAAGTAGTTTTTGCTCGTTACTCGTTACTTCTTAAAAAAGTAATCCGTTACTTTACTTAGTTACCCCCTATGGAAAGTAACTTTTTACTTTACTCGTTACTTTTACGTTACTTTTAAAAGCAGGCATCTCTGGCAGAGACTGAAGTTAATTATACAAAAACTATCTTTGACCATAAAGCCAATCACTGGTTTATCAGTGAAGTGTCTGAACTACACTGCAGACTGGATTCTCTACTCACAGAATGACCAGCCGTTATGAACGAGTCCAGCACGGGTTGAATGCACATCAGCAGGTCATCGGCGTTACACGGTGTTAGTGTATACTATGTAATGTCTGTATCGACTTGTACCGGGGTCCGTGCATTGTCGTAGACACATGCAGGCTCTTTTCTGGAAATGCTTGCGTGTCCGTGCAACCGACACAAGTCCACAGCGGTCCGCTGCGTGTATGTATGTATGCATCACCACCGCATCCATCTGTGAGGTTGTCAGCTTTGTGTCCGCCTGACTCAGAGCACCGTCCAGCAAAAAGCCATGAAGCTTAAAACGCTCTCAAAAGTTAGCTTTGGCTGTTTCTCGCTTGCCATGATTACTCTTCTACCAGCCTCTGTCACGTCCTGTTTGGAGCTTGTGAGCGCGCAGCCGAGAAGGCAGTGTCGCTGTGAAATCTGTCCCTGGGAAAACTAACGTTGCGCCGAATTGAAAAAGGAACTACGTTTCGTTACCAAATTTTCAGTAGTAGCGCGTTACACTACTTTTACCCAAAAAAGTAGTTACGTTACTGAAACGCGTTACTTTGTACAGCGGGAGAGAGAGGGTGGAGAAAACGGTGAGGACTGAGAAAGCTGTTAGCACTGTACATTAGATCACATTTAGATGGTTAGGGTGTTTGACTGGTACATTGGTGCCTGAAAACGGTTTTGTACTGCTGGTTTACTCTCCAAAGAAAGAGCATACAATTGTTGTTGGAAAAGCAAACATCTTCAAAAAGTCAGAAAAAAAACAGACTAAAAAGTCAGTGTTGTTGGAAATTAGACAAAGGTGTTTGAATGATTCTAGGACCACAGAATAAGAAACTTATTGCTTTAGCATGCCACCCTTAAGTTGAGGTAAGAAAAAAGGAGGCCAAGGTTAAAGCTGCAAGGCTTTGTCCTGGCAGCAGGAACGAGCCTGTGGGTGCTGAGCCACGGCCTTTTTGAGGTTTCACAACACATTCTTTCACTCAGCTGCTTTTTCCTAACGGCTGTTTTTGGCTGCAATCTCAGACTACTAGCCAGAGTTTGGAGATTTACATAGGCTACATAGTACGTCATTCGATTGATGGCAGACTAGATAGACAATTTACAGTTCAACTGAATTCTAATAACTTGTTCAATGTAATTGTAAATAATTTGTCTCAAAATGGATGTATGGAACAGGGAGGAATTAAAAGTGGCTGTTTCCTGTACAGTGTTCCGTGCTTTGTTTCGTCATCCTGAAAGTTTCATTGTGCTGATTTGCTTTGGCAGCGCCTTAAAGCAGCTGGCAATCGTTGAGAGGTCTCAACACTTAGCAGGTAATAGAAGTTGTGCTAAAATGCATAATTTACAATTTGACTGACTGTAAGTATCTTTAAGCATTTAGGTCTGTCTGGTCTCTGCAGTTACTCTACAGTTTAGCTCAACACCTGCACTGTTATGTTTTTTCACTCTGCAGTGTGCCACTTTTTCTGTAACACCCAGGTTTATTCTGTCTTTCAGTCTTCTATATTATGACTAATATGTTCTGGTTTTGTCATAGTTGGCTGTGTTACCTTTAGGTTTTAAAGTACTCATATTATGCTTTTTGGCTTTTTCCCTTTCCTTTATTGTGTTATATATCTTTTTTGTGCATGTTATAGGTTTACAAAGTGAAAAAGCCCAAAGTCCACCTCAAAGGGACTTACCATCTCCAACAGAAAACACTGTTCACAAACTGCTCCAAACTGCTCTATTGTAGTCCAGCCTTTACTTTGCGTCACTTTGTAACACACGTTATAATGCTTGCCTAGCTGCTAGCATGGCACGCCCTCATACTCTGCTTCTGACTGGCTAGTAGTGCTTACCTAGGTACCGCGCATGTGCGACTCCCAACAAAGATGGAAAAGAAGTGAGATTCCTCACTCTGTAGCTAAAACGGAGAGCTCAACACACAGGGTGAAAAGAGGAGTTGCAGCAATGTGTAGTATAACAAAAATATGGTGTTTTTTGAAAATTAAACCATGTAAACCTATTCTGATATAACCTCTAAATACAATTATGAACCTGAAACTGAGCATAATATAGCACTTTAACATAAGCTATATTAGAGATATTATTTTTCTGCTCTACTAGCAATGGGGCCCAACAATGGTAACGTCAGCTGGCCTGTCCCGGTCCAGAGCAAGATATCTGGCAGAGAGATTTGCCGTGTATATTCATGGTCCCTAGACAATAGATCCTAATGTTTTCGATGACCTTCAAAATAGCATAAAAATCCAATTTGTCCAAATATAACTGCTGCTTGATGATTTTTTTTTTTTTTTTTTTTTTACTGACAAAAACACCAACATACAAAACTCTCGTTGGGGAAAAGGATATACATGCGCATATACAATACAAATGTTATCTATGTACAAGAGAAAATTACCTGAGCAAAAGAAACAACAAAGAACAAAACAAAAAAAGGGGGAGCTTCTTAAATATACACAAGTCAAAAGCAATAAGGCTAGAGAAAGTAAAATTAGCATTTAGAGCGGCACACAAGGAGAGATTAATCAAAGCATTAGTTTCCTAGATATGTCACTACACATTTTTCTTGCAATTTTAGTAGATTTTATCTTTTTCAGTGAGGAAAAAAAACAATTTAAAGTAATTTATAAACCAAACAAAGCAAGGCTTAGAACATCACTAATATATTTATTATTACATTTACTGTCAAATAAAGTACAATCATTAATAACTAAATTTGGTAAAGTTGGTAAGGGACTTATTCTTGCATATAACAATGTGCTTTGAATTAACTGTAATAATGGTACAGGTATTTACAGATCTTGTTTTCTCTATATGTACAGTTTAAATTATATTTGTCTAAGAAAGCTTTATATTCCAAAAAGTTACCATTATCATCTATAACATCATTCACAAATATAATGCCCTTTCCATACCAATCATACCTGAACAATGATTTTCTATTGATTATAATGACCCTATTGTCCATAAGGTGGATCCATGTTGAGAAAAGTTATGGGTGAATATCATTTTCCAATATTGGAGAACTTGTTTGTGGAAGTTTGATAACTTAACAGGAATTTTGGTCACCACAGGTATGTGAAACCACATAGAATCTGGTTGTGATAGATATGTTTTCAACCAGTTAATCTTAAATGTCCCAAACATTGATTCAAAGTCCAAGGCTTTAAAGCAGCCATATTATGCTCATTTTCAGGTTCATAATTGCATTTTAAGGTTGTACCAGAATAGGTTTACATGGTTTAATTTTCAAAAAACACCATATTTGTGTTGTACTGCAGTGCTCTCTCTCACTGCTGCAGATCCTCTTTTCAGCTGGTCTCTGTTTTAGGTACAGAGTGAGACCTCTTTTCTTCTTCTTCTTCTGTACTATCTTTGATTGCACTGCACATGCTCAGTAGCTCAGATTTAGATCATGTCAGCTAGTTAGCTCCATAGACAGTAAAAGAAAGGCTGTTTCTACAACTTCGGTCAGTTACAAGGCAGGATTAGCTGGGAGACTTCTAAATGAGGGCGCACATGTAAGTAGTTCTTTTGTAGATTATGGTGAACTTGTGTGTGTTGTAGCAGTGCTTTGCTATTGAGAATGAGGTAGCATGCTAGTGTTAGCATGCTAGCGTTAGCATGCTAGCGTTAGCATGCTAACGCTATGAGCTAATGGTTGCGGTTAGCCTGCTCGTTTCGGCTTGTGACGTCACAAGCCGTGCCGATTTTGAACAGCTCACCCAGAGACTGAAGGCAGGACACATTCAGAAACCGTATCTCACTCTAAACACCATGGATGGATTTTTTTCAAAGTTTGTATGTGTGTGGAAGCTCCAGAGACACAACATAACACCCCAAATCCCAGAAAAAGTGATTTTTTCATAATATGGGCACTTTAATATCACCCATATCATACTCTTTAACCAGCTGTGATTTCTTATATAATATAATGGGTTTTATTTTTCCACAGGAATTGGAAAACAATTGAATTGGCCTTCTTAACATTACCAGAAGAGACATACAGAGAGTGACATGGACAAATTACTTTGGAAATACCTTCTGTTTTAGATAAAGTAACTCTACCAAAGATAGTGAGGTCTCTGGTGAGCCAGCGACTAAAAGATTTCTTCGTATCTATTAAACGGTTAGAAAAATTAACATCTTCCCTTCTGATAGCATTTTTAGATAAAACTATTCCTAGATATTTCACTTCAGCTTTAACCTTGAATGAAGAGATGATGGAATCCGTTGATTAGTTGATGGGAAGTAGCTCACATTTTTTAATATTGAGTGTTAATCCTGAAGCTTTAAAGAAAATCGAGACTGAATCAAGGGCAACATCTACCATGAATTTATTCCTTAAAAGGATTGCTGTGTCGTCTGCAAATTGACTAATTTTAAATTCCTTATCAAATATTGAGATCCCATGCAAGTCGGGGTTGTGATTAATGAAAATGATAAGTGACTGGGTGGCTAGAATAAACAGTTTGGGAGAAATTGGACACCCCTGCCTAATACCGCGGAGCACCTCAAACCTAGGAGTTATACCAGGATTCAGGGACACAGAACTATATATGTCAGTATAAAGCATCTTAATTATTTTACAAAAGTTGCTCCCAAAACCTAAAAATTCTAAGATTTCAAATAAAAAGGTATGTTCAACAGTATCAAATGCTAATTAAAAATCGAGAAATAAAATAAAAGCATCAGTGTCAATTAGGTCTCGATAATCAAGCATGTCTAGTAGCAATCTGGTATGATTATGTATATTTCTACCCTTTATGAAAGCTGATTGACACTCATCAGTAATATGTGACAATCCCTCATTCAGACGATTAGCATAGACAAGTGCCAACAATTTATAATCGTTACATAACAAGGTAATTGGTCTCCAATTATCCAATAAAAGATTATCTTTGTTAACTTTGGGAATTAGAGCGATGAGACCATGTTTCATAGTGGGAGAAAGATTACCTTTTGAGATACAATCTATAGCATTATAGAGCATTTCCCTGATATCACTCCAAAAGAAAGATAAAAACTCCACGGTTAGCCCATCTTTTCCAGATGATTTCCCCTTAGAAATCTGATGAACTGCTAAGTCTAGCTCCTCAATTCTTAGCTCATCTTCCATAAGTTGTTTAAAGTTATCATTCATTGTCTTTTTAAACCCCTGAATATTATCTAAGAAATAACAGCAATCTTCTTTAGAAAAAAGGGATTTATACAAATTACTATAAAAAGTTTTGATGTTTTCATTTACTTTTCCTGGTTTTCAACAATAATATCATTGATAATTAACTTCTGAATATTTTTCTTTTTCTGTCTTTGTTTTTCCAGACTAATGAAGTAGGAAGAGTTTTTTTCCCCTTCTTCAATCCAACGAGCCCTTGAACGAATAAATGCTCCCTTGGCCTTTTCCAGATATATATTATCAAGATGGGACCGTAACTTGTTTAATTCAATCTGCTCTTCCAGTGTCAAATCATCTTTACAGCATAGTGTATTAATGTGACTAATGATGTCCCTTTGTCTTATCTTTTTAAGTGTTGATGATTGCTTACTTGTTCTAATAGCTATCTGTTTAACTTTGAATTTAAACCATTCCCATTTACTCAGAAAAGACATTTCCAATTCACCTACTCCTTTGACCAGTTGTTTAACTACATTACAAAACTCAGTATCTTCCAAAAGGGTATTATTACATTTCCACATGGAGTTTATGTTATTCTCTCTTCCACCCGGAGAAAGTGTCAAGGATATTACACAATGATCAGTCAGTGGTGATGCTGAAATATCACATCTATTAAACTCAATAATTAGATTGTCTGAGAGTAACCAATGATCCAATCTAGAGAACTGGCCATTATTAGATGACTTGAACCAGGTAAATTGTTTTCTGGTTGGGTTTTCCATTCTCCAATAATCTATTTGTGATCAATTCAACTATTGTTTCATCAAATGTGTGCCAGTGTCTCTTTGATGGTAAGCGGTCTAACCAAAGATCAGGAGCCAGGTTAAAATCTCTCCCAATTATGACTCTTTCCGTTGAAAAATGCATTTTCCATTCCTCTAAGTATTTACTTAAAGATGAGAAGAGATTTTTGTTCTGTTCTTTTTTGTTATAACCATACACACATAATAAAATGTAGTTTATACCGTTCATTTCTGTCGCGATCATTAACCAATAGCCGGTAGAGTCACTTTTATGGTCAATCATTTTCCCAGGAAATCTATTTAATAAAATCATAACTCCTGCCGAGTGTGACGTTCCATGACTGAAAAAGATAGTCTCCCCATTGCAATTTCCAAAATTTTGTGTCAGCCTCAGCCGTGTGGGTTTCTTGCAAAAAAACACAATTTGTAAATCAATACAATTTTTGTAATAAGAAGCAAGCATTCAAGTAAGGCCTTAGCTTGTCTCTCCTTACTGCTCCTTACAGAAAAGAAAAATAGCCTTACGTTTTACATTATCTTTCAGATCCGGCCCGCCAAAGCTTTTAGTCTGGCCCGTAGAATAATCACGAATTCAGAAAATGTGAAGAGGAAAAATTGGGTTCTGTTATTTAGCATTTCAAGCATTTACAGCAGGTAACATTACACAGGTAGAGCACAAACGCAGCCCCTGTATTTGCATCTCTATTCACATGCCAGGATTCTGTAGGCTACAGCAATGCCCGCGCTCCACACACACAGCTGAGCCGAGATGTGTGTGCGTTAAAACACGCAGTACCTGACTGGAAAGATACAAAGAGGATTACCAACGGCCGCTGGGGCAGATGAACTCACGCTAGTCTCGTTGCTGTAAGTAGGCTACCATAAAACCTTTGTGAGTAAAAAGTCAATACCTATCAATGCACTCACCTGTAAAGACAGGCATAAAAATGTAGAAAGCGATATTTCAATCTGCTTTGTCTGCTCAGTCCACCGCGCTGTTTTACACGAACACAGATCTACTCTGCAAATAGAGAATTTTTACAAACAAGTTAAAACAAAAGCTGTCTGTTTGTAGTCTAACGGTTTATCTTAGTTTGCTGGGAATCTTGAAATTTGGACAAATTCTTATAAATTTAACTGCTGGCTGAACGAACCATCCTCTCCGCTGGAGCGGTCAACCTATGGATGTATTAAGACCAAAACATATACATGTGGCTACTTAATATGCACGTGAATGACGCGACCATTATGTTCTTCATTCTTGATGATGATGCTGGTTGTATTATTTTGCAACAACATCGTTTCATTGCAAATGGGCATAGGTGACGAATGCATAGCCTGCTTATCTGTCCATTCATCATTAAAGCTGGGTTTTTCCACATCAACTTTTCGCTTCAGCCTCTTTGACAGTGACATTCTTACCTGACAACAGCCGTTTCCTTCTGCAAGCATTTTCCACCAATCAGGACGCTGCATACTACAACCATGTTTCCTAATCACAGACTTTAACCATCACTCCTCAGTGAACTGCCTCCTAGTCTGAGATCTTTTTCTACTTAAAGAGTTAGTTATCAGTATGGAGTTTCCATGTTTTTTAGGAGTTTGCTCACACTATTACATGTAAAAAAAAAAATATATATATATATATATATATATATATATATATATATATATATATATATATCTCATTTCGAACAAAAATAGGCGTATTAGGAAGTCCGGCCCCCGGAGTGTCTGCTTAGAAATATTCTGGCCCTTGGAAAAATGTAGTTGATGACCCCTGCTCTAAACACTATTAGAAGGAGAAAAAGGAAACCTACAAACCGAACAGCTATTGTAACAAAGGTCTATTTAAATATGAAATCAACTTCGCCTAGTTTGTTATAATATTCTTAATTTAGGCATAACAAGAGATATCAAGGGGTGACCAGTTGCAATACCATATATGAACAGGTAAACAAGGTAAACATTCAGTATCTGCCATATGCTGGCGTGTAAAAATATTTGGAGTCATCAACGTAACATTAACCATGCTCCTCAATCATAACATTGGGTTTAACCTCGGATGTCCAGTGATGCATTAGCAAACAAAGTGCGGGTAGTGTTAATACTTGCATATCGGAGTGTTTAAGTCAAACAAACAATAAGGTTTCACTGACAAACGTGATTGTAGGCTGGATTTCTGACAGCCATTCAAATGATAACAAAACAAGTGGCCAGTTTGGGGCCACTCTCCGGTTATCGATCAGAGCGTATCCTTCTTTCAAGAATGCTCGTTTACCTGTCTTTCTAGCTTCTTGGACCAGTGGCCACAGCTTTGCACGTGCCTCCCGGTCTTCTTTTGAGAAGTCTTCTTTGAAACGTTACAGTTGTGTTCAAAATAATAGCAGTGTGATTTAAAAAAGTGAATAATGCTCAAAATCCTTAGAATAGCTTTTAATTCCATAATATTAATGCATTGGGAACTGTCAGGTTTAGTCAGGAAAGACTAGGCTTGGACCCAAATGCAGTGAGAGGATTTATTAAAACAAAAAGAGTCTTACACAAAGTGTCCTCAGGAAGGTAGCCAGGCTGGAACAATCAAAAACAGAATCCACAAAAACACAGAGAAACATCCAACAGGAAACACGGCAAACAGAATGAACGGCAAACAGAATGAACGGGAAACAGAATGAACGGGAAACAGAATGAACGGGACACAGAATGAACGGGAAACAGAACATAACAGAAAAACAAGACTACCACAATAAGACAAAACACCAAAACCCTGACAGTAAAACAAAACAAAACAGAACAAAAGTCAACCCAGGGAGGGTGGAGGGGGACCAGAGGAGGGACGAACAGATTAACAAAAAAGTCAAACGGGGCTAGGGAACGGAGAGGCCACTCGGGACAGGGAACAGAGAGGAGCCACTCGGGACAGGGAATAGGAAGGCCCCAGGACAGGGACAGAGAGGCCTTGGCAACAGGGGACAGAGAGGCCTCGGCAACAGGGGACAGAGAGGCCTCGGCAACAGGGGACAGGAAGGCCCCAGGACAGGGAACAGGAAGGCCCCGGCAACAGGGAACAGAGAGGCCTCGGCAACAGGGGACAGAGAGGCCTCGGCAACAGGGGGCAGCAGTGAAGGCAGAATCCTTCTGGAGGCCAGCGGCGAAGGCAGAATTCTTCAGGCGGCCGAACAGGTCGGCGAAGGTAGAGCCCCTCTGAAGGACGTCCGAGAAGGCGAAACCCCTCTGGAGGCCGTCTGCGAGGGCGAATCCCTTCTGAAGACCGGCGGCGAAGGCGAATCCCTTCTGAAGGCCGGCGGCGAAGGCGAATCCCTTCTGAAGGCCGGCGGCGAAGGCGAATCCCCTCTGAAGGCCGGCGGCAAAGGCGAATCCCCTCTGAAGGCCGGAGGCGAAAGCGAAACCCCTCTGAAGGCCGGCTGCGAAGGCGAAACCCATCAGAAGGCCGGCTGTGAAGGCGAAACCCATCAGAAGGCCGGCGGCAAAGGCGAATCCCTTCTGAAGCCCGGAGGCGAAAGTGAAACCCCTCTGAAGGCCGGCTGCGAAGGCGAAACCCATCAGAAGGCCGGCTGTGAAGGCGAAACACATCAGAAGGCCGGCGGCAAAGGCGAATCCCTTCTGAAGGCTGGAGGCGAAGGCAAATCCCTTTTGAAGGCCGGAGGCGAAGGCGAAACCCCTCTGAAGGCCGGCTGCGAAGGCGAAACCCATCAGAAGGCCGGTGGCGAAGGCGAATCCCTTCTGAAGGCCAGAGGCGAAGGCGAATCCCTTCTGAAGGCCGGAGGCGAAACCCCTCTGAAGGCCGGCTACGAAGGCGAAACCCATCAGAAGGCCGGCTGCGAAGGCGAAACCCATCAGAAGGCCATCCGCGAAGGCGAATCCCCTCTGGAGGCCGTCCGCGAAGGCAAAACCCCTCCGGAGACCGACAGCGAAGGCGAAACCCCTCTGGGGGCCGGGCAGGCAATGGGTCAGCTGGGCTGAAGACAGGCGATGGGTCAGCTGGGCAGAAGACAGGCGATGGGTCAGCTGGGCAGAAGACAGGCGACGGGTCAGCTGGGCTGGAGACAGGCGACGGGTCAGCTGAGCTGGAGTAAGGCGACGGATCAGCTGAGCTGGAGTCAGGCGACGGGTCAGCTGAGCTGGAGTCAGGCGACGGGTCAGCAGGGCTGGAGACAGGCGACGAAACAGCTGGGCCAGTGTCCGCCAACAAGGCAACAGGATCAGAAGTCGGCCGGACTACCGACAAAACATGGGGGACAGGAGTCGGTCGGACCGACAACAAAGGCAAAGTCTCTGGGGGGCAGGGCAAAGGCAAAGTCTCTGAGGCGTCGGGCAACGGCATAGTCTCTGAAGTGCCGGGCAACGGCACAGTCTCTGAGGTGTCGGGCAACGGCAAAGTCTCTGAAGTGCCGGGCAACGGCACAGTCTCTGGGGCCGCGGTCCACGAAGGCACTCGGAGACTGGTCAGCTGAGGCATTGGGAAACTGGTCAGCGTTGACTCTAGGTGAATGGTCAGCGCAGACTCTGGGAGGTCAGTCGACATAGACTCTGGGAGGTCAGTCGACATAGACTCTGGGAGGTCAGTCATCGAAGACTCTGGACGACTGGAAGACTCTAGCTGAGCAGTCATCGGAGACTCTGGACGACTGGAAGACTCTAGCAGAGCGGTCATCGAAGACTCTGGACGACTGGAAGACTCTAGCAGAGCGGTCATCGAAGACTCTGGACGACTGGAAGACTCTAGCAGAGCTGTCATCTGAGACTCTTGACGGCTGCACGTCAGCAGCGGTTCTGGGCGGCTGCACGTCAGCTGGTACTCTGGAAAGCTGCACGTCAGCGAAGCTTCTGGAAGGCTGCACGTCAGCTGGTACTCTGGAAATCTGCACGTCAGCGGAGGTTCTGGAAGGCTGCACGTCAGCGGAGGTTCTGGAAGGCTGCACGTCAGTGGAGGTTCTGGAAGGCTGCACGTCAGCGGAGGTTCAAGAAGGCTGCACGTCAGCTCAGGAACAATGGTGAACTCAGACTCTAGAACACTGGTAGACTCTGGAACAGAAACTCTGGTCCGCACGGACTCAGGACCGCTGGACAGCACGAGCTCAGGTCCGCTGAACAGCACGGGCTTGGAACCGCTGGACAGCACGGGCTCAGGTCCGCCGCACAGCACCGGCTCAAGTACACAGGTTAGCTCAGGCTCGGGTACACAGGTTAGCTCAGGCTCAGGTACACAGGTTAGCTCAGGAACACAGGTCAGCTCAGGAACACAGGTCAGCTCAGGATCAGAAACACAGGTCAGCTCAAGTCCGACAAGAGGCTGATGCAGGGCATGGCGCTGGGAGCCATGTTTTCCCCTCCTCCGTCTTCGGCCTCCACAAGTCCCAGAAAACACAGCCAGGCGGGTCCCCTCAAAGGACTGCTTGCTGTTGAGGGTGCCCGCCAGACAGCAGCCGTAGAGCAAACAGAAAAAAGTTCCAGGGAAGCAGGCGAGGAGGCAGGCTGGGTCAGGAACAGAGAGCCAGTAGCTAGGAAGCTAGTAGGCCGTGAAACAGGCAGGCTGGTTGTCTGCTGCACATGAGGCTCGGAAAGGCTGACAGGCTTGGAGACAGGAAAGCTAAACTCTCTTTCAGTAGCCTGCCAGCGAGCCTCCATGATGTGCCTAGCAAGGGCAGGATCCTCCTCATACAGGCCACGAAAAAATTCAATCATGAATTCACCATCAGAATCAAACGGGTGAATGAGAGGCTCAAAAACTGCTGGGTCCATTACTGGTCGGATCATTCTGTCAGGTTTAGTCAGGAAAGACTAGGCTTGGACCCAAATGCAGTGAGAGGATTTATTAAAACAAAAATAGTCTTACACAAAGTGTCCTCAGGAAGGTAGCCAGGCTGGAACAATCGAAAACAGAATCCACAAAAACACAGAGAAACATCCAGCAGGAAACACGGCAAACAGAATGAACGGCAAACAGAATGAACGGCAAACAGAATGAACGGGAAACAGAATGAACGGGAAACAGAATGAACGGGACACAGAATGAACGGGAAACAGAACATAACAGAAAAACAAGACTACCACAATAAGACAAAACACCAAAACCCTGACAGGGAACACTGCACATTCAATTCGAAATCAAAACATGACCAACATTTATCAAGTTTGTGTTATACCTTTACAGAAAGTGAAGAAAAAGGAATATTAGGCTGTTCAAAAAAAATAGGAGTATTTGCATTTTTCTTTACAAACTCAATCATTTACTGTATGAACTGAAAAAAAAAGGTTTGCTTTACTTTGAATCACTGCACTAATATTTAGTTGCATAACCATTATTTCTGAGAACTGCTTCACATCTGTGTTGCATGGAGTCGACCAACTTCTGGCACCTGTGAACAGGTATTCCAGCATTTTTGATGTTTTCTATGGGACTGAGGTCTGGGGATTGGGCTGGCCACTCCATAACATCAATCTTGTTCATCTGGAACTAAGACTTTGCTCGCTTACTGGTGTGTTTTGGGTCATTGTCTTGTTGAAAGACCCATTTCAAAGGCATTTCCTCTTCAGCATAAGGCAACATGACCTCTTCAAGTATTTTGATGTATTGAAACTGATCCATGATCCATAGTATGCAATAAATAGACCCAACACCACAGTATGAGAAACATCCCCATAACATGATTTTTCACCACCATGCTTTACTGTCTTCACAGTGTACTGTGACTTGAATTCAGTGCATGGGGGTCGTCGCACAAACTGTCTGCGGCCCCTAGACCCAAAAAGTTTTGAGACCCCACAATTTTGCTCTCATCAGTCCCCAGAATGTTGCGCTATTTCTCCTTTGGCCAGTCAATGTGTCCTTTGGCAAATTTCAACCTATTCAGTACATGTCTTTTTTTTCAGCGATGGGACTTTGCGGGGGATTCTAGCTGATAGCTTTGCTTCACATAGCCTTCTTCTGATCGTAACAGTACTCACAGGTAACTTTAAGTCTTCTTTGATTTTCCTGGAGCTGATCATTGGTTGAGCCTTTGCCATTTTGGCTATTCTTCCATCCATTCGAATGGTGGTTGACCGTTTGAAATCATTTTTGGCTGAGCAGCCTATAATTTTCTGCACTTCTTTATATGTTTTCCCCTCTCCAATCAACTTTTTAATCAAAGTCCGCTGTTCCTCAGAGCAATGTCTGAAACGACCCATTTTGCTGAGTATTTCAGTGTGAAATGCACTATAACCAGCATGCACAACATTTGCTTCCTTCCTTAAATATGGGCCATAATTGACACCTGTTTCTTCACAGAATCAATCACCTCACTAATTTAACACAACACTGCTATTATTTTGAACATGCCCCTTTCAATTACAGATTCAATTACACAGAATGAGCAGCATGCATGTCATGACTGTTGGGTCTGTTGGTTTTCTATGACTCTACAACACTTACTAGTAAATTATTTGCCATGTAGAAATATCACTTCTACCAAAAAAAAATGATATATGAGGTTAGTGATGTTGGACTGCTATTATTTTGAATAGAACTGTATGTGCATGTCTTTACACACTCTCGCATCCTTTGACTTCTTCCAAACATCATCCCGCATCGTTCTCATCCCGAACTGAATGATGATTGCTCTCAGTGTGTTATTTGAGGTAGCTGCGTCGCCTTTCCTTCCCAGCCGGTAAACGGTGTCTTTTCCTTTTGGTGTCACGGTTTCTTTGGATTCGGCTGCTTAATTGGCGTGTGTTCTTTGTTAATTTTGCCTTCTTTGGATGAGTGTTGCTCCGCTTCCATTTCTTCCTCAATGTCAAAATCATCACATGCCTCGTGGAGAGCAGCCAAGTTGTAGTTATGGTTGGACATGATTCCAGAAAACGAAGAAAAACCCCCAGAATGTTGTATATATATAGCTTACTTTTGTCACTTAATTTTGACACTAAGTTGAACAGCTGTTTAGTAGAGGGGTTGTTACACTAGTTTATCATATTTCCACGACTAAAAAGAAACTTTTTACCGGAGCCTGCAAAAGTGCTGCCACTCACTCCGCCATCTTGAAACCCCCCCTGCTGCTTGATGATTATTACCGAAGCCTGGCTGAACACACTCACTCATCCCAGATGGCAGCTAGCAGCTAACAGGGTAGGTGAATTTAAACAATGTCTGAGTTGAAAATGCATCTTGTTGTCATGTAAGGGCCCTGTTCATGTTGCACAGACGTTTTAATTGCATTTTGTGTCTGTTAAGAGGCACAAAGGGAATCTTTATGTTATGCCCCCAAAACTGCCGTTTTAGCTAAGTGGGAGCTCTCGGCATTAGCTGCAGCAGCTCCATGTTGCTACCACCGATTCAGCTCGTTGTTTTTGCTATCGACAGTACTCACATACGTATAGCGATCAAGAGTAACGTAAAAAAATTGCCCGGAGTTCTCTTTTAAGGCAGATGGTTTTGCCACTTTTGGTACCGGCACTATCAGTGAGGTTTTCCAGGCCTTTGGAATGTAATGTGTGTCAAGAGAGATTTGAAAAAAGCTGCACAAATATAGGGCTAAGTTGTTCCCTACACTCCTTTAGAACCCTTCCTCTGATCTTATCAGGACCAGCTGCCTTTTTTGGATCAATCTTTTTGAAGATTATATGCACCTCCTCAGCTGTTACAGCCAGAGGAGGGCCACAATGAAGTTGTTGTCTGATAGAATTACGCTCTGAGGAGAAATCTGATGTATCAGATCTTGCATAAAAAGTATTTAGTTCATTTGCAAGGGTCAGGTCATCTCCATTTGTGTTAATGTGGCTTCTCCTCATCTCCTTCCCTATCATTGTGTACATCCCTTGCCATGCCTGTTTTAAGTCATTACCCCTCATTTTCGCCTCAATCTGTAGTTTATATTTATGCTTGCACATATTGGTTAAATGCCTTATCTCCCTTTGTACAACCTTCATCTGGACCATATACCCTTGTTCAAAAGCTTCCCTTTTCCTTTTTAGTGCTACTTTGAATTTTTTATTTACCTATGGTTTGATCCTCCAAATCCCTGAAGTGTCAAAGAAGGTGTCCCATATTGTACAGTCAAAACAGCCTTTAAGGCTCTCAATCGCTTCATCACTCCACTTCTTAATTGTCTTTATCTCGGGCTTGCTGGATTTAAGCTTCTGTTTGTAATACGGAACGAGATGAATCACGTTGTGGTCGGAATCCCCCAGTGGCGGTTTTGAGTAGCCCTTATAAGCCTCTTTGATGTTCCCAAAGCATAGGTCGAGCGTTCTTTCTCCTCTCGTGGGACAGTTGACATATTGGTAGTAGTTAGGCAGTACGTTTTTTTATAGAACGACCATAGAAATCTCCAAGTATAAATTTGGACGCATCATATTTTCTAACTTGGCCACTGTGTCATAAATGATGCTTGCCGCGGTCTTGGTGTCACGGGGATGGATATATACAACAGTGACAAACACTTGTCCAAATTCCCTGGGCAGGTAGTAAGGCCTAAATGACAGGGATAAAAGTTCAATATCCTCCAAGGAATGAGAGTCTCTGAGTGTGACGTTGTTACACCAGTCCTGGTTAATGTAAACACACACTCACACCCAATTTTCTGCCCGTCACCTGTGGATCACGGTCAAGTCTTATAGGGTCGCTAAATCCCGTAATCTTGAGTATAGAATTGTCAATAGACTCCCTGAGCCACGTTTCAGTAAAGCGCAGCAAACAACTTTCTCTGAGAGATACCTCACTGCAGTCTGTAGCTCCGTGAGTTGCTTGGGCAGAGAGCGGGTGTCTGCCAGAATCACCGTGGGTAGAGGTGGCTTGTATCCGCGGGCCTGCACTCGCTGTCGCACTCCTCCACGCCATCCTCTTCTCCTCAGTGTTTTTGTTACTGTCCTGCATTCCTCAGGTAGGTCGAGTGGAAAGTTCCCGCAGTAACACTGCTCCCTCACTTGCCAGAGCTGGTCTCGGCTGTAGCAGAGAATTCCATTTATTGAAGCGGTCTGCTCTGCCGCGTAGGCCCGTCAAATTTGTGAATGGATGCCGATAGGCAACAGCAGGATTGCCAGGTAGATAAAGAAAAGTCCTGTTAGACGCATCTTGCCTTCATTCAACTTCTCTCCTCACTCAGCACTTTACCAATCTATGCTGGTGTTGATAACTGGGTTTGTGTAAAGAAAAGAAAACAACATAGACAAACTACAAACAAACAAACATTTCTGACGTGCTGCAGGCACCAGTCGCCGCTGTGCAGTGAGAACGGGCTGCTTTACACAGACAGATACCATTCACACACAAATTCATACACTGGTGGCCGAGGCTGCCATACAACATGCCTCCTGCTCATCAAATTAACATTCACACACCAATGGGGCAGCATCAGGTGGGGGACACTTTAACATCGAACCACCAACCTTCCAATTGGTAGTCAACCGCTCTACCACCTGAGCCACAGTCATCCACAGTAGAGTACGCTACTACTACTACTACGCTACAGGTGTTGATAACTGGGTTTGTGTAAAGAAAAGAAAACAACATAGACAAACTACAAACAAACAAACATTTCTGACGTGCTGCAGGCACCAGTCGCCGCTGTGCAGTGAGAACGGGCTGCTTTACACAGACAGATACCATTCACACACAAATTCATACACTGGTGGCCGAGGCTGCCATACAACATGCCTCCTGCTCATCAAATTAACATTCACACACCAATGGGGCAGCATCAGGTGGGGGACACTTTAACATCGAACCACCAACCTTCCAATTGGTAGTCAACTGCTCTACCACCTGAGCCACAGTCATCCACAGTAGAGTACGCTACTACTACTACTACGCTACAGTAGTCAGTGACAGGATGCAAGGTATGAAGAATCTTGCACGAGTTTACAAGCCGAAACATCACCACAAATATAACAAATGTGTGCGGGGGTGAACTTGTGGTGTTCATCGTGATCTCAAAGAGCTCTCCTTACATGTTTGTGTGTGTGTTCTGTAACCATGGTGAGCTCTCTACCAGGTCAAAAAGACTGAGGTCAGCCTTAATGATATCCTCGTTAGGATGAGAGCAAGGGTCTTGAATAGGAGTCATTGAGACTAATTAGTTTCTATTCATGTCATGCTCGGTGATTGAAACAATGAAGTGGCTCTCAGGGTTTCTGTTGTGTGTACAGCAGTCTTGTGTAAGTATCTTCATCAGTGCCATGTGAAAAACCAAGCCCAGCTCCTTATTACCTTATTTGTGGTAATCCTTCACATTCTCACTCATTGTTTTCAGTTTAAAATGTGCTCATTTCCCCAGTGATTCAAGTTTCAGGTTTAAAATCCAAGTTGAGGGTACCTTGTTGAAGGGTCCTTGTTCAAAGAATGTGTAAAATAATGGCTTTTTGTGATGGACTACCTTTACTGACTGAATTCAAAGTCTAGACCAGATGAATGGGACAAAGTGGGCTGCAGGACTTCCACAAAATGAATCTAAACTATATTTAATTGTGGCACATGTATGTAAAAACAACATAGAAATTGCATTAATGGATGTGTGGCCACTGACAGATTATCATCTTATCAAGTTTTTATGTCACATCTAGCTGACATGGACATTATTACATGACCAGAGTCCTGGTGAAGACAGCCATCTGGGGGACAGAGACACCATGGGGTGACAGTGTTGCTCTGTGGTTGCTGGATGTGTAATTAGGCTGTTTGATAAAAGGCAGAGATGGGAGTAAGTCACACATGGGCAAGTCACAAGCAAGTCTCAAGTCTTAACCTTCAAGTCTCAAGCAAGTCCAAGTATTTTTTTGTGACAATCAAGCAAGTCACAAGTCAACTCATACAAAAGTTTCCATTTTTAAACAAGCTAAAGACAGTGGTTAAGAACTGCTGGAGTTTTATTTGCATTTTTTTCCTACTCAATATTCAAAAGTCATTGTGTCCAAGCCACAGGGGGTGAACACCGGTAACGACTAACGGAGGTGTAACCACGAATAGCCGCTGTTCTGACTCGGGTGCCTGGGTCTGTTTCCCGACGGTTCAGTAAACTGCCATTAGCATCCTTAGCAGCGGAGTTAAGTGCTGACCGGGTTTGGACTGCTGTAATGATAGTGGCTGGCTGCTAGCTGGCTGGGGCTGACTGTGGATATGTCCCCAGGCCTGGGCTGTTGTCAGCTCTCATCCCGACTGAAGCCTTGTAGCGCCGAGAGAGTGAGGCAGACGGACAGGGGTGTGATAGCTGGCTAAATTACCATTAGATTAGTCGTCTATCTATACAGTTAACGTTACTGATGAATTTGTGGGTTGCCCAGAGTTGTTAACCGTGGTCAAAACAATCATACTAAAAATAACTGAGCGTGTTGAACAATGTCATAATCTTATGTTACCCACCAAGAATTAGCTAACGTTATAGATCAAGCATTAGCATTAGCTACAAGCAACCAGCACCTTTATAGTAGGCTAACCTTAGAGCAACACCAAAGCACTTTTCCTCTTCGGTCCCCCTACAGGTTGGAAGCGGAATTGCCCATTACCGTTACCATTACCATTATTCTTATGTCTCATTTTTGGAAACATTATTTTAAGGTACAAAAGAATCTTTGGTGTTGGATCGATCGATACTGAAATCAATCAATATCAATAAATAAGGTCTCTGTTGGGATTTGAAGTGTCTGATGAAATTCGACATGGTGGTAGTTGTGTCGGAAATTTTTGTACTGCAGACCTTGCAAACTGCCGTTCGTTTCTTCTTTGCCTGGTCAGATGTGTAATCCTTATAGCCAAACATTATTTTTGGTGCAGAGGGATCCATGACGTTAAGTTACTAGCCATAACCAGTCTCGTTTACTGCAGGTCTGCCGCGTCACTTGGTAATATTATCAATGGGTTCCCGTGCATGCAACAGCACCCAATCAGATCACCTAATCAGATTTTCTCATCTGTATATGGATTTTCTAATATTGTAAAGTTAACTCCTCCTCAATATCAGAGGGGAAAATATATATTTATTAAACAGAAAGTCAAGTCATTTCAAGTCATTTGACTCAAGTCTAAGTCAAGTCTCAAGTCATAAATATCAAGTCAAAGTCAAGTCAAGTCGCTTTGTAGTCTTGAAGGACACAAACAGAGACCTTTGAAAACGACGACGCACATCAGTCAGTCTTATCAGTTAGGTAGCTTATATACCTTTCAGTAACAGTTCCACCTCGTCGTCGCTCCAAGCTAAAATCTTTCACCAAAGTATTTTCTGTATTTTCAATTTATACATCCATGATTTTCAAAGAGTAATGATAGACGATCTGTGATCAAAAAGAACTAAATGACTGATTTGGGTTTGGCTACTTATTCACATTGCATTGAGGCACTTTCACATCACCCTCCATGTAAATGTGTATTGAATCTTCTGTCTGGTGAGGAAGAAAATGGGTATTTCTGCAGCAGCTAAAATGAAATATTACCACTGCTTTTGGGAAACCCCCTTGTAGCGATCCTGTGAGCGGAAAGTCCCTGACCCACTGCTAACAGGTATGAGAAGAAGGCTATTGAATTTGGGATGGTGATTGCGAAGAAATTGATTTTGCGTGTGTGGAAAATGGACTCTGTTCCTACATATGACCTGTGGTTGGGAGAAATGTCTAACACACTTCACTTGGAGAGACTGAGATACTACAACGAAGATAGAGGAGATGTGTTTGATAAGATATGGTACCCTGTAGTGAGATTCTTTAAGTGGCAGGCTGCAGATGTTATTTAGTGTCCCACTGTGCATTTATGTATCCATATGGACAAAAATCCATATGGACCAAAAAAAAGGGACCCATGTCCATTTTCTTGTACTCTTCGATGTCCACTTCCTGTCCTTTTGACATGACACCCTTTTTGTTACTTAATTTTCAACCATATTTGACCAAATTCTGATGTGCTATGTTCTGTTTGTTGTGTAATTGTATTATTTTTCTATGCATTTTTTTCTAAAAGTAATAAACATAAAAAAAAAGAAATATTACCACTGTGGAACTAAAGGGATCATCAAAGTCATCAACCTCCATTGTGTTGTGTTGGTTACCTCAAAGAGAAACTTGGCAACAGTGTCCAGTAGTCCTATACTGCAGCTTACCATCAAAGACTATGTGTGTTGATTCTATGACATTTTTTTTTATACCAGTGGACAAGTAAGTCTGTATATTTGGACATGCATTACTTCTGAAACACAAACTACTTTGTGTAGTCCAGGCCATTAAGCTGGTTTTATTTTGTAAAAAATGTGGGGTCTAGAGAGCAATTTGTGTTTTGCTTGTTTGGTTCAGATTATGTTATGTTAACAAGATTAATGTCTGATGTAGAAGGGTGCAACAGAAAATGAGACTTTCTTATCAAAAAGCTTCACCCTAATTAGTGGATGGTGAACTGTAGTAGTGATAGAATAATCGGGCCGGTTAATGCCATTTTGAGATAATGGGCACTGGCCAATGCCTGTGCTCACGGGGTCGAAAAAGGGTCTGCAGACACATCTGCAGGCAGCCGTGTCAGTGTGGCTGCTATAGAACCAAGTAAGCATTCACCCTTGTGTCAATTTCTCCATTCTACCAGCCAGACCTCATCGTCACATTAGCAAGCCTTCAACCACCTTACAGGGCTCAAAAAACTATTGTATAATAGCCACTTCTCCTGACGGGTAAAACATCTAGCAGCTTTCGGGGTGCC